>NW_024382623.1:0-18365 GCF_016835505.1 Polypterus senegalus
ATTCCCTTTTTTTTTGCCAGATTTTTTTTCTCAAAGTCTGGAAAAGTGGACATTTTGTTGGCTTTTGTTTTGGAAGTGACTATGATTTGTATTCTGTGTAAAAAAATTAACTAGGCGGGCCAATCACCGTTGTGGAAAAGATAGGCAAAACTGTGGATACAAGACATCTTTTTAGTAAGACTTGAAAGGTACTTAATTTAAAAAAAAGCAGACCGTTCAGACCTAAAGCTATCAAGCTTTTTTTGGGTAAATACTGATCCATTCCAAACTATTCCAATTTTTTTTGGTGTTCAGGGGACTTAAATTAGCTAGATGGCTCTAGTTTCCCCACCCAAAAAAACTTTTTTGAAGAGCGGCCTTTGAAATAACTTTTTGCCTATTATCTTTATGGCGGACCGGGTCCCATGCCCCGGCCAGGGTTTTTATTGTTCGGGGAAAACCGGGGGTCTCAATACCTCCCGGACCGGTAACATCCCCCCCGGCTGACAGTGGTGCTAGCCCAAAGTGCAACTAAAACAGATGATAAAGCACCTGGGCACTTCCGGGTGGTCATAAAGGGGCCCACCACTCATTGGCCAGAGTCAGGAGGTGGTGGTGGAAAATGTTTTTTCGGCTTTGGGACTGTGTTGTGCCTGGGGGGTTCCCTGGAAACGTGCCCACAGGGGGAAAAAAAAAAAAAAGTCTTTTTGTTTTTTTACCATGTCTCGCGTCAGTCTGTGCCAGGTTGGAAATAATAGGGCCCTTTAAAATTTTTTTAAGGGGAAAATCAATCATGATTACATGTACCTTTACAAATTACTTTTCTTTCACATGATTTTCCCCCAAAACATGTACAGTATGTTTATAAAATACCCAAAAGGTGAGACGGACTTTATCACATATGTCAAAAAAAAGGTTACTTTCATTTTTTTCCACTTTTGGAAACATAAAAAAACTGTAAAACATTTATTCTGTTAGAACTAAAAACTGTAAAAATTTTTACTTCACTAAAACAAAAATAAACTGTAAAAAAGGAGAAACAACTTTGAAAAAATAAAAAATTGCTCTTAAGTGTTCTGCTATCTGAATGGAACAAGTTTGCCTTATTTACATTTTACCAAACAATCTTTCATTTGTTTTTGGGGGAAAAACATTTTTTGTAAGCTTTTTCCCCCTATTCAGACATGACATTTCAAAAGTGATAAAATTATTTAATCTTCAACGTAAAAATTTTCATCATCACCTTTTTAATAAACTGTTAAAAAATCGGTAAACATTTGGTATTTACAGAATTTGCTTCAAAATCAGTTTAGTAACATTAAGCTCCCCGGAGTGTTCACTATACAATGTTTCAAAAATAATTTTCAATCTTCGCTCCAAAAAAATGACACATGAAGATAGTTGAACTTGCCTTTGTTTTGAGGCTTTATTTCTTATTATTTATTAAAAAAAAACTCATACACCGTGAGGGTTTTTCTGTTGTCAAGCTGATTTCATGGCATGATGTAAATATTTATTTTGTACTCCCCGGTTTTTAAACAACTGGAGGGAAACCCTATTAAAATCAATTAAAGATGCATGAAATTTGTTTTAAATTTTTGCATGTTACTAGTTAGTTTTTTAATATTTTCTTTACATCCTTTTAAAAATGGATACATGTTAAATAAATGGGTTTTCTTTAAAAAAAAAAATAGGGACAAGAGTATGAAAAATAATTTCCTGCATTTTCTTAAATTTTATTCTACAGTTTTTAGTACACTCATAAATATGCCTATGTTTGTAAATGATGCGATTTTTTGTTTTCTAATGCTGTTTGCATTTGATTAGTGAAGAGTGCTATGTAAGAATAAAATAATTGAAACATGACTAACTAAACAGCATCTCTCAGGACTCAAAACTAAATACCATCTCAGCCTTCATTGTGCCATGATTGCCCAACCAAAAAGATGAACAGGAGGGAGTCAGGCCCCTTTTTAAATCAAACTTTCACTTTTTCAACAGGATCCCCCGCCCACATTCAGGCAAAAAATATTTTTTATAACTTATAAAAAAAACCCAAAGCAAAAATGAAACCTGCCTGTTTTTGGGCCTGTCCCAAAATTTCGGACAATTGACTATCACCTTTAAAAGGGAAATTGTTGGACATCCCCCTTCCTGAACCATAGGCATTAAAGGAGTTTGAACACCCCTTCATGGCTATAAAAACCTCCACTTCAAATCCTCCCAAAAATTTTGGAATGGGTCTGTGTGGGGTGGCCCATTCAGACAAAAAAAACATTTTTGATGTCAAAAATTGTTTGATTAAAAAACCAGATCACAATTGGAACAATTCATTCTAATGAATATAAATTTTTTTATCTTAATGCTCAGGCATTTGGCCTTCGCATTATGGGTGCCCGCTTCCCAGGTTCATTTCAAAACAGGTCCTTTAAAATTACTGGCCCGGCTTGGTTGCAGTACCAAAAAAAGTCGGGGGGCACAGTGTTTAAAAGTCAAAACCTTTGTGGACCCTTAACTTTTGTTGGCCCCGGATTTTGATGAATGGTTGATGGGTAAACAAAATGCAGACATACAGATGCATTAGGGGGGTTTTTTTTATATTCAAAGCTATTTTCCCATGGAATGGCTCGATATAATTTAAAGTCTAAATACCGTTTTTGCTTTTTTTTTTTTTTTTTGCAATTTCACAACAGCAACTAATGTATGGCGCTGTTTTGGCCACTGAGAAAAAAAAAAGGACATGGTGAAAGCGTGTAATTTGTGATTAATTGGAAATTTGGGCTTTATTCTGAAATTCCCCCTTTCCTCTTTTACTTTATCATTAAACAGACCTTTAAAAAACGTCATCCCATTTTTTAAAATTAGCTTCTTGGCCCCTGACACCCTGCGGCAAGCAAAAAAGTCCACGAACAAATTAAATTTGATATTCCCTTCTGCACATTTAGAATCTTTAATTATACTTGATATCCTTTCATGGAAATGCATAAAAGTTGTATGTTCATTTTTCAAAAATTTCATTTAAATAATGAATACTGTTAATAATTTACACATGGGGGAAAAATTACACACATTGGGGTGATACAGTGGCAATGCCTGCTGTTTGAGGAGTCATGTTGCTGGTATTTCCTGCTTGTATTCCCACACTGTCTCGGTTTTTCCCTTTAGGATATGCAGATTTGGGGATTTGGTGCGCTAAAATGGCTAGTGTTGTGTGTCTTATTCACCTTGCGATGACTGAGGCCTCACCAGGGGTTGTTTTTTTCCTTTTCCCCAAACTTGCTAGAATGGACATCCATGGATTGATGGTTTAATCAATAAACATCCTTTTCAGAATTTGCGATGGTGTTATCAGATTTTATAGGTGTTCAGGGAACCCAAACCAGGAAGCCAAACATGTTCTCCCCGTGATTTTAATTTCCCCCTGGTGGATTCCTCGATTTCCGTAAAATCCGCCAAGTATAAACACTACTACCTGCGTAGGGGGGCGTCTGCTGTAGCATCGTCATGTAAATATAACCCCGGGCCCTGGTGTTCAGTAGGGTTAAAAAGCCAGGACTCTGGCAGGCCACTGGAGTCCCCCCACACCAAACTCGTCAATCCATGTCTTTATTGAATTTCTTTTTTGCATGGGGGCCCCATCTGCTGAAACAAAAAAAGGGCCTTTCCCAAACTTTTGCCATTAAGTTTTAATGCACAGTTTCAAAATATTTTTGTATGTGTCCATCAACAGTCCCCTTTTAAAACCAAATTGCCTAATCCATATCCTACCAAAAACCCCTCACCAAACTTTACAATAGGCACCTGTGTTAATGTGCCTTACTGGGATTACCCGTAATTAAAAAAAGTTAGTTAAGTGTCCTCTACATGGTGTTAAAAAGGTATTTGAAAAAAAGCGCCTTTGTCCTTTTATATATTGCAGACAGACATCTTACTGACCATATTAGTGCCTTTTGGAGTGTCGGGGGGTCTCAGTAGACTGGGAGACAGCCCCATTGACCCGGGCCCGGATGGCATTTGGGTCCTCCACTCCCCCGTGTCTCCGGACCTCAAAAACTAAAAAGGGGTAAAGAAAGTGTGGCGTCACAGTATTTTTGGTTTAAAAAAGGATCCCCTGTTTGTAGTTGCCTGGGATGTAGCTCGGGGAAGGAGGAAATAAAATTTAAAATCTTACTTTCACTTTTGGGGCCGTTATCTCAAAAAGCTGGCACAGCTTTCGTGGCGCCAGCTCTCGGACCTTTGGGGGCTTGTGCAGGCAGGAGACACCACTTTTTGCGAAACCCTTCCGTCATGCCCCTGGAGTAATTATGTGGGGCGCTTTTGGGACGGGGAAACGCCCCAAAAAAAATCATGGCCTCTGGGGGGTTTTTTTCTGACTAGATCTTCTTAGAAAAGGGACTTTTTAGAACACGTTTTAATTCCCAAACATTGCAAATTTTCTTTTAAATATTTTTTTTTTGCATATATATATATATATATATATATATATATATATATATATATATATATATAACAGAAAACCACTGGGGAGATAGTGTTAAGAGTTATGAAAAGAAAAGGAAAATTTAAAAATAACGTCAGTTTTAATGTTTTTTTGTCATTGATAGAGTGTTGTTGTCATATCTATATATATTTTATATATATTGTCCCCCTTTGTTTGGAGGCGGATTGATTATACCCCCGGGGAAACCACTGCGCCGGGAATGGTGGGGTATTAACTTTCTCCCTCTGCTTCCTCATAAAAAGAAAGACCTTCCTGCCCATGGCCTGGATTGCCGCAGTCGTACTTGCCCTTCCTCCCCATCTTGCCCGGGCGTCATCCTTCCCATCCCCCCCCGCGGTCCTTTCCCCCATTCCCCCCTTTCCCGGCTCCTCCCAAAAAATGGCGCGCCAGATTAAGCGTATGAACTATTTTGTTTATGTTTTAAAAATTTTGTTTGTTTTTAAAAATTCGGGGGGCGGAAAACCCCAAACACCTACTTCTCCTCGGTCTTTAAAAATTGGTATCACGGATGAATCCGGATCCCGGAGGGCAGGACCGGGGCACGTGCTGCGGGGGAATGAGCACCCTTTCCAGGCCCCGGCGGCCCCCGCTACCCCCCCGGGGCTGGGGCCACAAAGGCCAGGTTAGTGGGGGGCGCGGGAGACCAGACCCCCGGCAGCGCCTCCCCCCTATGGTTCCGATGGGGCCAGGGCGTCGATCCCTTTGGGCATGTTTGAGGGCCCCGGCCCCCGGGCAGTGGCAGCGGTCAGGGGGGCGTCCATCTTGGCCCCATACCTAAAGGGACCGCGCTGCGCTATTATACCCCCTGAGGGGAGGCGTAATTGACCTCCTCAACCCCAAAATACTGGCCCTCGGCTTGGCCCGGGCCGAAGCGAATGGCGGTGGGTCTTTGCCCCGAAAAGCCTTTTCCCCCCACGTTGATTCTGGGGCAAGAGGGGCCCGCTGGCTCGGCAGGGACCCCGCGGGGGAAAGTGGTGGGGGGTGGCCTGAAGGCCCTGGTCGGCGATCCCCAGTTCCCTCGCCCACGGTCGGGGACACCCCCTACCAGAATATGTCGGGCCTCCTCGGCGTTGGGGCGTCAGTTGGGGGTCCTCCGACTTGGGGGTAAAAACCTGCTCGCGGGAACCCCCGGGGGCGGGCGGCCCCCCCGACCCCCTGGCCAGCGGCGCCACCCAAAAACCAGGAGGGCGGGTCCCCCCGGCTGTTTTAAGTGTGGCGAGCCCCGGCCCCCTCTAAACTCCCCCCATCACATCCCCCGGGCCTATGGACTGCAGCTGGACATCATGGGAAAGGTTTGTACCCCCGCATCCCTTGGCGGGGTCGCCCCAAGTGGTGTTGCTAAATGGGACCCCGGGTGGCTTTGTTTGATTCGGCCCCTTACCATTGTTGCTGCCGTTTGTTTCCCCCCGCAGTGGTTAAAACAACACTTTTGGTTACCTGTTGCAGGGGGGCCCCGGTCATTCTTTCCCGTTTGCTATTTCCCGGGAAAGGGGGAACCAATCAAATGGCCCGGTTTACCTCCCCCCTTCCCATGATTCTGGGACAAGACTGGTCAAAAAAGAATCAGCGGTAAGCCTTCCCCGCCCCCGGGGGTCTTTGGGATCTTTTTGAGGGAAAAGGGCCCACCCCTCGCCCCCGCCCGTACGGGGCGGGCCCCTATGGGCGCTGGTGTCTCGGGGACCTTTCGTGGCTCCGGACCTTGACCCGGAAAGATTCCCCGGAGAAGGGACGCCGGGGAACTTTTCCCCGGGGCCCGGGCCCCCAAGACCCCCCGGCCTGGACCATCAATTTGTCCCGCGGCCCCCTTTTAAAGGGGACGTGGAATGTGACTCCTGCTTTGGGGGAATCGTCGTTCTCCCCAAAAGCTCAACAGGGGGCGGACCCACGGGAACCCTTCTTTGTCCTTGAGAATGATCTGTTGTCCCGGTGGCTCCCCCGAGGCGGGTCCCGGGAAGTTGTTGCAAATTTCCCGCCCCCTTTCCCGGGGGAGAATGCAGGTTGGCACATGCTCCCTCCTGGGCCCACCGGGGCCGAAAAACACGGGAAAGGATTAATCCCATGGCCTGGGATAAATAGGAGGGCGGTTCGCAATCCTTCGGGGTCCCAGCCCCCAGTTTCCCTAGGGGGGCCCGTGCTCCTCAGTCCCTTTTCCCCCTTGGACTTTCCCCTTTGAAAGGATGGGGGGTCGTTTGGGGGGCCCCCTGGGCCCTCAACCCGTGGCCACAAGTATACCCCTAGTCATTGGACATCCCCTAAGGGGGTTTCCCCCTGCCCCGCAAATCTAAAACATCCCCGCGGGAACGGGTTTCTTGTTTTCCGGGGCTTTTAAGGAAAGGTCCTCCGGCCCCAAGCCCCCTTACTTCGGATCCGTTAAAGGAGGTAGAAATTACTGCAATAAAGCACCTGGCGTCAGTCTATCACCCCCATAAAGGGGGGTTTTTGACGATTTAATCAGGGGGCAAGCAGATGCTCCTAAAGGTAGTCACCCGGGGCGGCGGGAACTGGGACCAGCTCCTCCGCTCGTGCTTTTGCCTCGGGGGTCCCCCAGGCCTCACAGGTTTCTCCCTTAAATTACTATCACAGGCGACAACCCCGGGGAAACCCCGACATCCTAAAAAAAAGGCTGGGAGGCGGGGGTCTTCCCTCCTCTCATTTTTGGGTAAAATAAACGCCCCGGACCGACTCCAAAAATCGGCCCCTCCTAAAACCGGTGACCCGTCAAAACGCGAGGCCGGGTTTTTACAACCAACTCCCTCCTCGGGATTCCGCCGGGGGCCCAGTTATGGTTGTCGACCTCCCCTTTTGAAGCTGCTGCTCCCGCGGGCCTTACGGGGTTAAGGAGGGGAAAGGTCGTCGACTATTTGGTGCGCCCTGTCGACCGGTGAAGGATCTATCATGTCAACCTGTTAAAACCCCGGGGTAGAGGGCTCCCCAGCTCCTGGTCACCCCCCTTTTCCCAAGCACAACTGCCCCAACCCGGGGGCTGACCCCAACGGGGGGTTTTCCCCCGAGGGCCCTCCCGGGGGTGGCGGGCACCCCGGGGGACCCCCGCTGATTGAGCCATATAGTCCCGGGCCGGGGTTCGTCGGAGGCCCTACCGACTCCAGGCAAAAAAGGCCCCAGGGGAAATGGAGGTGAAAACGTATTTTGGGCATGGCAAATTTTAAGGATAGTCCCCGGTCAGCCCTATTGTCCCCCTCTCAAACCAGGGGGTCCTGGGGTTCTGTTGACAACGTCTGAAACAGATCTCCAAGTTGATGCCACCCCATGCCCCCTTTTGACCTCCTTGGGGCTGGAGTGCGGCCGAACGACACCCTTGACGCAAAGGGTATTGGCAAATTCCTTTGCGGCATCCGCAAAGGGAAACGGCCTTTACCCCTAGCGGGCACTGGCAATTTCAAGGTCCTCCCATTTGGGCTGCCCGGGGCCCCCCCGACCCGTCTGGTAATGGGGGTGAAGCCCCCCGTCCCAAATGCCGCCCCTACCTGGATGGCGTTGTCATCTATTCCGGCACCTGGGAGGGCATCTACTGCGGTGCGCTGTCCTCCGAACCTGGCTAAAGCCGGCCTCCGCAAACCCGGAAATGTTTTTTTGGGTTAAAAGGGGGCCAAATATTTGAAAAACCTGTGGGACAAAGGGCGGTCGCCACAGGGCTCCCCAAATTAAACATCTTAGAATGGCCCGTCAGTACCAAGAAACAGGTGCAGGCTTTCTTGGGGCTGCGGGTTAACCGCCGGTTTGTTCCCCGTTTTTCGAAACAGCACCCGCGCCTGACAAAAAGGCGCTCCCCCATCGTGGTGTGGACCGACAAAGCAGAACAGCGTTCAGTGACCTAAAAAGGCCCTACGTCGGGACCTGTTTCCGGGCGCCCGATTTTGGGCTCCCCTTTATTCTCCCGACCGGGCCCGGACCGGCCTGGGTGCCCTGCTGACCAAAACGTCGATGGTGTGGCACCCTGTGATGTACCTTTGCGGAAAAATTTGGGCCGGGGGACCGATCGCGGCGGGAGAGGGAGGCCTTGGCCTTAAATGGGCGTGACCCACCTCCCCTTACTACCTGCTGGGTGGGGTGTCTGGTGACTGTCGCGCTGCCTTATGGATGTCCCCCACAAAGGGGGGAATCCCGGGGGCACCAGGTGGTTCCTGGACTTCCCGTATAAGTTGCTGTCACTTATCGGGGGGCACCCTTCAGGCCAATGCCCATGCCCTCTCCGTATTCACGACCTCTGGTTAGGGCCCCCCGACCGGCGGTCCTGGGCTAAGGGGGGTGTTCGCATTTGGGGAGTAGGGGGCCCCGCGGATTGTTGATACACCGGGGAAAACCCCCGCCCCCGGGAATGGTTATTAACTTTCTCCCTCTGCTTCCCCCTAGAAAAAAAGACCTTCCTGCACCATAGGCCTGGATTGCGCAGTGCGAACTTGCCCTTCCTCCGCCCTCTTGCCCCGGCGTCACCCCCTTCCCCTCCTCCCCGCGGTCCTTCCGGCATTCCTCCCCTTCCCGGGTCCTCCCCAATAAAATGGCGCGGCGCAGGGGGTGGTCGCCATAGAAATATTTTTTTTATGATATTTACCAATTTTTGTTTGTTTTTTCAATATGGGGCGGAAAACCCCCAAAATTTCTGTCTCCTCGGTCTTTACAATATATATAGGTATATATATAGCAAAATACCAGCCCGGGAGAAATAAAAAAAAAAGGAAACTTTTAATAATAAAATTTTAAAATGATTACAACATAATTGTTTTTCATTGTCATGAGTGTTGCTGGGATATATATACAGTACAGGCCAAAATTTTGGACACCTCCTCATTCAATGTTTTCTTTATTTTTTATGACCATTTACATTGGTGATTCTCACTAAGGATCAAAATTATGAATGAACACATGTAGGGTTTTTACTTAACAAAAATGAAAAACTGAAAACATGTTTTTTTATTCTATTTCTTCAAAAAAGACCCTTTTCTCTGATTACCTTTTTACCTCTTGGGATTCTCCGATGGCTTCAACGTTAGTCACCTGAAATGGTTTCACTTCACAGGGTGCCTTATCAGGGGTTTTTTAGTGGAATTTTTTGCTTTTTCAATGGGGTTGGGACCCAGTTGTTTGTGCAAAGTGGGTTTGTTGGATGATCATTTATTTTTTAACAGGACAATGACCCCAAAACACCTCCAGGTGTGTAAAGGGGGTTTTGACCAAGAAGGAGAGTGATGGGGTGCTGTAAATGGTCTGAAAATAAAACCAATTTAAAAGAGGAAATTTCAAACTTTTCCTGTCTTATAATATATATATATATATATATATATATATATATATATATATATATATATATATATATATATATATATATATATATATATATATACATACATACATACATACATGTGTACATATATACACGAACTACATATACTATGGGTGCCAAACAGGCAAATACATTGATTTTCTGAATATATAAAGTTGGCGTCAGAATATATAAGTCAAAACTTTAATATATATAAGTCATTCCGAATATATAAAGTCAAAACTTAAATATATAAAGTCACTGTCGAATATATAAAAGTCAAAACTTGAATACATAAAGTCAGTGTCGGTATATATAAAGTCAAAACTTTTTCTGAATATATAAAGTCAAGCTGGAATATATAAAGAGAAAACTTGAATATATAAAGATCTAGTTAGATTTGTCATCATTGCATAACTATTTCTTTACCATAGAAATTTAAAGACTAAATTCAAGTTCCATTCTCCTCAAAGATATTTCTGGGTACTAAATAGAATCTACTTATATCAAATTCGAGCTATTGAGCGTTGCCTGCCTGCCTGCCTGAATAAGTCACCTAAACTTCGCTCTTACTTTTTTATGTTCATTTAATCATGGCTAGTGAGGAAAATTTATAAAATGAAAGGAGGATTACTCTGAGTAT
This sequence comes from Polypterus senegalus, assembly GCF_016835505.1. NCBI lineage: Eukaryota > Metazoa > Chordata > Cladistia > Polypteriformes > Polypteridae > Polypterus > Polypterus senegalus. Next base: position 10,402 of record NW_024382623.1, read on the forward strand.
GAGCTTTACCAAAACAATTATTGATGGCGAATCGATTATTCATAAAGATTCAATTGGTGATCTGTTTTCTTTGTTAACCTCATATTTTTCATACTTCTTCTCAAACCAATTGGGTTCGAGGGTAAAATGAGATCGGAAAGCGCTGATCAATGTATCGTGTACCAGAAATCATGCATTGACAGAAGTTCCTTTGCTTGGAATTGAAAGTTTAATTAAATGCATTATTTTTACGAGGTATGGAGCACATGCATCAAAGCTTCTCAGCTGTGCTTGCTAAGAAAAGGAAAGATTTTAAAATAGCATTAACACGATTGTCAATATAACCTTTTGTAAGTAGTGCCTGGAGGATTCAGTGTGGAGAAACTCTACAGACAGCGTGTGTATTAACTTGTGGATTTTTCTGTAGTATTTGGTAGCAGCGTCAAGTCACTTCTGTAAGACTGCCTTAGCCGGAGCTAAGCTCAGAGCGAAATGAAGGGTGAATGGGAGGAGATGATGGCTGCTCCCCCACCCCTTAACTGTCACTCCCCCACAAACACAGTCTTTTGGAATTTGCATAAGCACAGCTCTTTACCTGTAATTTTAACTTAGTTACAAAGTGATCAAAACTCTCATTTATATCCTGCGTCCTCTCATTAAATTTGTATCCGCAGATTACCCGTGGGCATGACAAGCGCCAGGGCAGGTCTATGAACTTAATTTAAACTTTAGGTTTACACCGTGCTTTGTTTCCGAAGTAGTAGCACTCATGAATATGGTTGTATATGTAACTCACTCGCTTATTATTGTTTTGCTGCCTTCTCAATTATATACAGTAATCCCTCCTCGATCGCGGGGGTTGCGTTCCAGACCCCCCCGCAATAGGTGAAATTCCGCGAAGTAGAAACCATATGTTTGTATGGTTATTTTTATATATTTTAATCCCTTATAAACTCTCCCACACTGTTTATAAATATTCCCCGCAGAGTTATACAGCATAATCCCTTTGTATTCTCTTAGATATTAGGTAAGATTCATTGAAATTATGTATGTAAACACACTGTTTATATACAGTAAAACCTAAATATTATTTTAAAGATATTGAGTGTCTCCGATATCACATGTTACAGCCATTACGATAGACAGGCCACCAGCAATAAATACGTACAATACAAGAAAAATAGTATACAGTAAATGTGTGTACAGTGACACTAAACGTACGTACATGTACTAAGTACTGTAAGTAGAAAATTAATTATGGTTACTCACCAACAATGACACGATGACTTGTCCGATAACAATGCGTTTTATTTTACTGCACAACAAAGGAGGGCGTTACAGCCCTAAAGGAGCCACTTCAGGCGATTGTGTAGCACTGCCGTTGTTTTCTTCTGGCAGTCTTCAATCCAAATCCCTAAAGCAGATTCCATCCAGACTACTGCCTTATTACATCCACTTACAACTCGTTTTGCAACCTGGTTAAAAGGACACTGTGGCTGTATATCTTTTATTCCTTTCCTACTTTTTAAATAAAAAGAATCATAGCCTTCAACAAATCCAAAACGTTTACCTTTTTGGCAATCGTTAACATCTTCCGTTTGAGCTTTACACAGCGAAACACGTTGATGCTGAATGAACGAGACAAGACTTCCTGGTTAACACCGCATTCAGCAGGCAGGTACTTAACTGCGTGCTCTGATTGGTTAGCTTCTCAGTCATCTGCCAATAGTGTCCCTTGTATGAAATCAACTGGGCAAACCAACTGAGGAAGCATGTACAGGAAGTAAAAAGACACATTGTCTGCAGAGCCATAGAAACAGCGAAAAATCCAGCGTTATATATTTAGTTATGCTTTCATATAAAATCAGCGATGAGCGAAACCGAAAGTCGAAGCGCGATATAGCGAGGGATTACTGTAATGCATGTTTTCTTCAGCGCTTTTGGGCGCTTCCGCGTTTACATTCTGCGTTGACAGTCAGTTCCGCGTGCGGACGTGGGGGCGTGATGATGTCACACGAAACTCCGCCCCACGGCACCTCAACTCCATTACAGTATATGGAGAAATATACCTTCCAGTTATGACCATTACGCATAGAATTTCGAAATGAAACCTGCCCAACTTTTGTAAGGAATCTGTAAGGAATGAGCCTGCCAAATTTCAGCCTTCTACCTACACAGGAAGTTGGAGAATTAGTGATGAGTCAGTGAGTGAGTCAGTGAGTCAGTCAGTCAGTCAATCAGTCAGTGAGGGCTTTGCCTTTTATTAGTATATAAATATATACTGGATTAACCTTGGTGGAGATATTTATTGGGTTGTGGTTATTGGTGCACTGTTTATTTTTGTATATACACTTTTTCTGCATTTTTAATATTTTTGTTTTGGTGAGTCCTGTATACACTGTTTGAAGGAGCAGCTTCCTGACTTGGAGCACTGTGGATAAAGGCAGCTTCATTTTTGGTTTGTGTATATGGTTTTCACTAGTTTGTGTGTAGTTTACTTTTCCATTTGGAACTTTCAGGCAGCACTGTAAATACTATATATAGTCATTTTTGGGCTCCATTTGATTACTGTTTTTGTGTGTCCTTTGCAGAATTGGACTGTGTATCAATATATAAATTCCAATGTATCAATATATAAATTCCATGAGGACATTATTTTTGTTTTCTTTAAGTGCACCTGTAAATAAAATCTCACTTTATTTTTGCATAAAACCCAACCCTTTTTGTGTCCATGTCTCCCTGTCTTACACCATCATCCTGGTCATGCTCGGTCTCACATACTAGACACCTAGAGTGTAGGCTGGTGATCCTAATTCCCACTACACGGGGTGTCACAGCACCATGCAGTCCTGAAGGGTAGTGTTCCCCTGGCATCCACCAAACCCAGATTTGCCCATCAGACTTAGTGAAGCATGATTCATCACTCCAAGCAAAGCTTGGCATTGCACATAATGATTATTGGCTTGTGTGCAGCTGCTTGATGGAAACCCATTTCATGAAGCTCCCGATGCACAATTAATTTGCTGATGTTACATTCAGAGACAGTTTGTGAGTGATGCAACAGAGAACAGGTAATCTTTACTTGCTGTGTGCTTCACTTTTCAACGGACCCATCTGTCAGTTTTTTTGCTCCTAACATAGACACATCCACTTCACAATAATAGCACTTACAGTTTACTGGGGCATATCTGGCAGAGCAGAATTTTGTGTACTGCCTTGTGGCAAAGGTGGCATTCTGTGTCATTGCCACATTAAAAGTCATTGAGCTCATCATTCTACTACCAATGCTTATCAATTAATGGGTGCAGCTGAACAACCTGAACTCAGTAATTTGGAGGAGTGTCCATATACTTTTGACTATATGTTATGTATTACTGACTTTCTTGTACTAAGAATATATTCCATTTTTTTTTATTTGGAGCAGCTTATTACTGGTAGCTAATTCATGTAAAATAGCCACTGAAATTCAGAAATTTGAGAAAGCAAGTCAAATAACTTCAAATTATGTTAATTAGTAGAAGAAATTCACTATAAAAGGTACATGTTAGGACCTGGTACAGAACTGTCCTTATGGGCACCTCTTCTGTCTTAGCCTCATAGCAATTGGCCATTTGAACAACACTGTTACTAACACAACATGATCAATGTGTTTTTTTGTAACATTTCAACCCAAATACAAAACATGATCAGTGTGACTTGTATTTTGGAACACTGCAAACCAAACACAACATCATGTACAGCACATACTGTATAGTAAATATCAAGTCCTATATTACTGCACTAATTTCTTCAGATCCCACCTCTGAGATTCAACAGTTGCACAGTCTTACTGCTAAATATTTATATGCTATCCTATGTCAAATATAAATTGTTCATAATATAAGGTTACAATATTATTAAATATCACAATAACATATTTAAAACTTTGAAATTACAAAAAGTACTCAAGTACCTTTAATGATATGGAAATGAAAGAAACATTTTTTTTAATAGTTTGTCTGATTATATAATTGTGGCAAGATAAACACTTTCCTGTTTTAAATAAGTTAAAAAATGTACAGTTTGCATAACATTTGGGGTCTTCTGGAATTGGGATAACTGTTTTGCTAGACATGCTGGTTAGGGAGGTTGGTGATGCTAAATTGGCCCCTGTTGTGTGGGTGTGTGTGTAGGTATGGGTGTGTGTGTGTATGTATACCATACAATGGATTGAATGGATAGATGGAAATCTGGACCATTTAAAATTTTTCATTTACTTCATGAATTTTTGTTTCTTAAGTATTTTGTCATCTCATATTGAATGGGATTATCAATTTATTATACTGCACAGGTTCAGGTTTGATCCTAATGTATTTTCATGGGTCAAACTACTCTATACTAGCCAAGAAGCCTCAGCCCACATTAAAAACAAACTGAATACTTTAGATTAGAATTAGGTAATCAACAAAGGTGTCCACCATCACCAATGTTTTTTGTGTTAGCCACTGAACCTTTAGCTATTCACATTTGGAAGAAGCCACAGATAAAGGGGCAGACAATATGTTTCTCTGTATATCAGAAACACAATTATATCTACATGTTAGGAGAATTTCATAACATTTCTGGATTAATAATTAATCTGAATAAAAGTGTGGTCTTGCCAGTGAACTCCCTAACATATCATACTAGATTGAATAGCTATTCATTCATCATTGATAACTGTCATTTATCAAGATAGTCTAAATATCTGGGGATAACCATCACAAGTAAATATAAAGATCTCTTCCAATACAATTTTAGAAGTACCATAAATTAAATCAAACAAGATGTTAACAGATGTTCACTCTCCAACTCACCTTAGCAGGAGAATTAACATTGTTAAAATGTACATCCTTCCTAAGCTATATATTTTGCAGGGTATCCCAATATACATAACTATTTTTTTTAAATTACCCCCAATTATAACTTAATTAATGTGGAATTCAAAACAGTCATGCATTCAAAAGCTTACAAAAACTTACACAGAATGTGGCATGGCACTACCTAATTTATAAAATTTTGAAATCTGCAGAAATTATGAATCTATACTGGCCTGCTTGCAATGGAAATGTGATCCTGCTCTAAATCTTCCTTATGTGCCCTGCTTTGTGCTTCTCTGAATACTATCATCAGTTCCCAAGTAATCCACAAGTCTACCAACAATTGCTTAAAATATGCAACCAATGCAATACATTTTAAAGCAGAGAAGCTCTTATCTATTGCTTCTATACAAAATAATAATCTTTTTCAATCTTCTCTGACCAACTCAGTTTTAACTATTGGAAACCACTAGAGATTAACACACTTAGAGATATTTATAAAGACAAGCGTGTTGTGTCTATGTTCCACATTTAACACCAAGATACATACACTTGTCTTCCTATCTGCAAATTTGAAATTTCGTTAAACAAAACCTACCCAACTTTCCAGATCTAATCAGTTCTATCAATCTCAGCCATTGTGGAATAACTGAAATCTGGCTGAATTGAGAGGCTGCTTTTGGCCTTTTGCGGGTAGCATGGCACAGTACAGTGCATAATAGCTTCTTCCGGTTCATGTCATTATTCAATTCTGTCACCAGTAGCCCCACACAGCTGTTGCCACCACACTAGCTAATATTGTTACTGATAGCACCATTATAAGAACAATGAATTTCAGTACAGATTGTCCCTCCACCACAAGCCAGAGGCCCAGAACAAGTGTCAGAACAACCCACCCTCATCACATCTCCCCTGCATGTCGTAGCCCTGTTTGCTAAAATAAGGCCTTCCACTGTTCGTTTGACACCATTGCTTTACATATATCTTAATGTTGAGTATGTAAACACATGCATTGCTACACTAATAGAGATACTGGAAGAACATGCATTAGTGCCTGAAAGACTCAGGAATATGGTCTTTTAATAAACCCATTTTATTGTCCTTTTTTCATGTATTGCTTATATAGTCCACTATCCTTAATGTTTTGTTGCCACATTCCCCAGATTCTATGTGTCATAACTCATGAATATAAAATTAGTTCCACTGCTACATTTTTTCTGTGCAGAGAATTTTAATTACTTCAGTGAGTTCAAACCCTCAAGACACCGTAAGTCACTGTCTATTGCAAGGAACAAATTAAAAACTATTCAGAATTTTTCACAGTGGTTCTTCCACCTCTTAACAATATGCCCACTGTTGTTGAAAAAATTTGGGAAGAGCCTATCTTCCCTCCTGAATTAATCAAACTTCTCTACCTCAAAGATATAGTCTATGGGATGCTAAATACATTCCTTCAATTTACCTTCTAAAAAGCTAAAACCTTCTTGACCCGGCTGGGTTTCAATATCTAGTTTATGCCAATTTTGATCATTATTCATGGTAATAATGTTGATTCTTTTGTTTTGTTATATCTATGCATCTTTTATTACATACCATCTGTTTTGTAGTAGTCCCCCAAGAGGCCGGGCCTAGTGCCCATCATCATCTATGGATTGCCCTCAGCCATATAAGCTGTGGAAAACCACAGTCCTTTGATTTTCCTTTGTAATGCATTTGTGTTGTGGTGAGTTTTTCTTGTTTTTGTCTATGCTTTGTGATTTCCATAATTTTTTTAACCTGTGCTCTGTTTTTGACAAATCTTTGGATTTTGTGTTTTTAGAACTGATTTTACTTTCTGATTGCCTATTTTTAAGACATTGCCTTCTGTGCCTACTGCCTGGAGCTCTTCAGAGCTTTTTGACCACATAATTTTTTGTGTAAATAAATCATTTTATATTTAAACATTCTTCATTGCCCTCTTTTTATTAGCTTGGTATTTTCCCTCAATGGGCATTAGTTGGATATTTTGGGACTTTTATGCTTAGGAACTTTGTGGGTGCATTCCAACATATGGAATCACTTCTGAAAGAAAGGTTAGACTCATCCCAATATGTTGTACAACACTCTCACTGGCTATATGGGTCTTTGCAAATGCCTACAACAACAACAACATTTATTTATATAGCACATTTTCATACAAATAATGTAGCTCAAAGTGCTTTACATGATGAAGAAAAGAGAAATAAAAGACAAAGCAAGAAATAGAATAAGACAACACTAATTAACATAGAATAAGAGTAAGTCCGATATCCTGGGAGGACAGAAAAAACAAAAAAAAACCCAGATGGCTGGAGAAAAAATAAAATCTGCAGGGTTCCAGGCCATGAGACCACCCAGCCCTCTGGGCATTCTCTAACATAAATGAAACAGTCCTCTTTGTATTTAGGGTTCTCTTGGAGACTTGGTGATGATAGGTCATGCAGACATCTGGCTAATCCATCAATGTAGTAACATCCACGTGCTTTGATTAGGTGGTGATGCCCAGATCGCCACCACAGAAAACCGGGAAAAAGAAACAGAAGAAGGTAGGGGGTCAGTACGGATTTAGAGCCACCATGAATAATTATTATAATGTTGAATACACAGAGTATCAGTATTAAATGAAGGTGAGTTATAGAAAGCCATGTTAAAAAGTAACATGTTTTTAGCAGATTTTTTAAAGTGCTCCACCGTATCAGCCTGGTGAATTCCTATTGAGGCTCTTCCAGACAGGTATAACAGCAGAAGGTTGTCCCACTACTTTTAAGTTTTGCTCTTAGATTCTAAGCAGACACTCATTTGAGGATCTGGGTTACCATTGGAATATAAGGTGTCAGACATTCCGATATATAAGATGGAACAAGATTATTTAAGAGCTTTATAAACCATAAGCAGAATTTTAAAGTCAATCCTGAATGACACAGGTAACAGTGTAGTGACATCAAAACTGAATAAATTCTAGTTTTCTTTCTAGTTAATTCTAGATGATTGCTGCATGATTTATGTCTTTTGGGTAGCCTGAGAGTCGTTACAGTAATCTAGGCGACTGAAAACAAAGCTGCATCTTTCTATAGGTACTTTTCTGAAGTGATGCGTTCTATATCTTAGCGATTTAAAACAGGTCGAAGA
>NW_024382624.1:0-3751 GCF_016835505.1 Polypterus senegalus
AAGAGAGTGCAGAATGGAGAGGGTTACTTGGCATGGACCTTCCCACCGGTGAACTGCAGAGCGTATGAGGGAGTGCTGGGAATTTGAGTAGAGGTAATTATAACCAAAATGGTGTAGAAATCCCATCCATTTTCCAACCCGTGGAATCCGAAAACAGGGGTCACGGGGGTCTGCTGGAGCCAATCCCAGCCAACACAGGACACAAGGCAGGAACCAATCCTGGGCAGGGTGCCAACCCACCGCAGGACACACACAAACACACCCACACACCAAGCACACACTAGGGCCAATTTAGAATCACCAATCCACCTAATCTGCATGTCTTTGGACTGTGGGAGGAAACCGGAGCGCCCGGAGGAAACCCACGCAGACACGGGGAGAACATGCAAACTCCACACAGGGAGGACCCGGGAAGTGAACCTGGGTCTCCTAACTGCAAGGGAGCAGCGCTACCACTGTGCCACCGTGCCGCCCCGTAGAAATCTCAGTACACGCCATGGGGGACACAGGACCTGGAGGACCTGGGTGGGGGGATTATTGGTGGATGATGGGGAAGCTGCTGGCTGTAGAGAATATGAAAGCACTGTTGTTGAGGATAGGGGGCACCAGCCAAATGGAGCACTTGATGGGGAAATCAACTCTGGCTACAGTTACAGGCCCCACTGTGTATGATGCGGACTCTTTTGATACTTAGCATTCCAACACATGGAGAGTCCATAGAGAGGAATATCCACAGAATTTTGACTCAAAATGCTAAAAGGGGAGCCAATAGTGTTTGTGGACAGAAGGTGCAAACTAGAAACAGAAAAAGATCTGGAGGGGCACCCAATGATGACTGCTCTGTTCAGAAAGACAGTGAGAACTGCATTACCTGAGCTGATCAGACGTAGGCTGGAGGACACTGTGGGCCGAGAGAACAAGTCATGCAGGAAGTTCTGTGATTACATGGCTAATCCTGTGAACAAAATTACAGAGATGAGAAAAAGTCAAGTCACCGAGCTATAGAAGTCCAAAAAAAGCTGACTCACCTCCAACAGGGGGAGCTGATGCAGAAACACAAAAGGAGAACACAGGCTCTGGTGGTCTGTGCCCCAGATATGAATGCTGCGGAGGAACACTCAGTAATGGCGTCTGTGGTATCTGCTAGAACACCCAGCGCACCGGCTCTGACCCCTGTTAATATATATGTCCAGCAACCAGGTTGGGGAAAAGGACAGCAAAATGGTGGAAATTCTAAGCCACTGCAAGGACCACCTGGTATCTGTAGGCAACGTGGCCTTCTGGGACATAACAGGAGAAACTTCAGGTTACTCCCATGGGCACAGGGTAAACAGTCAGCCCAGAATAATCCAAATCGCCAGTCTAATTCCCAGCAGAATTTCAGTCAGCCAAACTGGAGTCAGCAGCAGGCTGCTTCAGGGCCCACCAATGCTTGGCTGGGATTTAATCAGGACTTTTAGGGGGGGCCATAGAATCCTACTTGGGAAGGTCAATATCCAATGTTAACAGGGGGTGCAGACACAGAGCCAGTAACAACTATTGAAGTTAAAAGAAAAGGCATTCATGTAATGGTAGATACTGGAGCCACTTCTACATGTGTCAACAAGAGAGATGCGATGCACCTTCTAACGTCTGGTCAACATGTTAAGATGGTAGGATTCTCAGAACAAACAAAAATAATTCCTCTGATGGCTCCAGTGCGTCTGCACATACACGATAAAATAACGAGAACTGCCATACTGGCTTCTGACTGTTCACCTGTGAATTTACTGGGAAGAGACGTGCTGTGCAAGTTAAATATGACTATCTGGTGTACCCCAGACGAGTATCCATTGTTCCAAATGGTGGTCAGACACAAATGACATTGTGAAACCATTGTGGCAACAGTTTACCTGGCAGAGGACAAGCCACCTTACTCCATCAGTCAGGCTGTAACTGATCTCTGAAAAGAATGGGAACCATTTATTGAAATGAAATTGTCAGGGCGCAGAAACCTAAATCGGAGCCTCGCTGCACGATAATTTATGATAACGGAGGTGATGGCCAGTTGGAGCAGAGATGGCTCTCTGAAACTGCTCCTCAACATGTCCTTCTTGTCTCATGCTATGTGATAATCAGGAAACAGGGAGCTGCTAAGCAGATAGATCAACACAAATTCACAAAGAAATGGTTCAGAAACCCTTCTGCTGTGCCACACGTGACTCTGCTAGTAGCTGAGGGATTTGAGAACAAAGACTTAAAGCCTGTGATGAAAAGTACAGAGTGAGCATGGTGGAGCCTGACAGATAACATAATGATTAATCGATCTGAGGATAAAAAATACATAAGAATTTAGTACGCAGCTAGCATGGAAGGTGTGGCCAAAGTAGTGGAACTGCCAGCATCTCGACAGTTAGAAATGCATGAAACAAAACAAGAACTGCTAAGGCTTGACATGGAGGAGCAGTCCTGACCGAGCTATGGTCTGCACATGACACGGATGTGGGCCTAATAGTTGAGCCAGTCCAGTGGGAGTGAAGGTGAAGCCTGGGCGCAAGTCCCTCTTAAACCTGAGGCAGAGGAAGGCATAGAGAGCACAATAACAGGGCTTTTACAGGCAGGAGTGTTTAAAGAGACACAAAGCGTTTGTAACATGAGACTGCTCCATGTCTGGAAAGGTGATAAATGAAAGTGGAGGTTAGTAGATGACCAGCAGAGATCCCTAACCCCCACGCGTCGTTCACAGACATTCCTGAGAGTACAAAACGCTCTTCACTCACTGATTTATGATCAGCGTTTTTCAGCATTCCACTGGCTGAGGCCTGCCAGCCGCTATTTGCTTTTAAGTATAAGAAGAAGTAACAGACTTTTACGAGGATGACACAGGGGTTCAAACAGTCCCCACATGTTTTTAATCAGGTTTTCAAAACTGACCTGGAGGACTTGATTCTGGATGGTGCATTGATTCAGTATGCGGATGATTTGCTGCTTTGCTGCTTTGCTTGGCATTATTGGAACAAAGCCATGCAGATTCAATAAAAGTGCTTGAGAAACTCGCACAAGGGAGACATAAAGTCTCAAAGGCTAAACTGCAGTACTGTGAACCTGAGGCTGAGTATTTAGGAAGGATCATCACACAAGGCAGTAAAGTAATAGCTCCACCGCAACTGGGAGGGATAAGCAAGGCACCTAAGCCAACAACCATGGGACAGATGGTGACGTTCTTGGGGATGACTGGTTTTAGCTCAGACTGGAGTCCAGAGTATGCTTTGAAAACAGTCCCATTGAGAGACATCATGAGAACTGCAGGGTTATACAATTTGAGAAATCGCTCAGAATGGACGATTGATGCTAACGTGGCATTTGACTTAATTAAGCAGTCAGTGCCAGCATTGGCCTCACCTAACTAGGACAGGCCTCTTCTGCTGTACCTGGGCAATGCCCACTCAGGCTGTGATCAAGTGTCAAGCACACCAGAAAGGCAATGGACCTGTGAGTGAAGGGAATAACATGGCAGATGAGGTAGACAGACGAGCTTCTGAAACACCAATTCCTATATTAGCTCCATTTATGATTATTGAGCTTGGCGTCACTGAAAGAGACATAAGTGACATGCAGGAGAGAGCAGGACTGTATGAACAGGAATCAAAGAGGTGCAAAGAAGGACGAGCAAGGATTATGGCGCTCCAGTGATGGCCTAATTGTTGCTCATTCCGTGTTGCTAAATCTTCTAATAACAGAGGCACATGGTGTTGACCATTGTGCAAGGGGG
>NW_024382625.1:0-18945 GCF_016835505.1 Polypterus senegalus
ATATAAAAAAAAACAAAAAACCCACCAAAAAAAAACAAAAAAAAAAATTTAAAAAAAATTTTATAACCTTTTTAAAAAAACAAAAAAAACACAAAAAAAATAAACATTTTATAAAAACATAAAAAACATTTTAAAAATTACCCCCAAAAAAACATAAAAAATACACAAAAAAAACTATTTTTTTTCATCAAAAAACCGCCTTTTTAAACCCCCGGATAAATCCCGGGCCAAAACGAAAAGTCTGCGGGATATTATGAACTATCGTTTGTTCAAGTTCTATTTAAATTTTAAATAGAAGGAATTTTTTTTTGGGGTCGACGAAATATGTTTGGGGAATGGAAAAAACAGACAGGAATATAATTTTTGGAATAAAACCTAAAACCCTTTAAAAACAACTTATAAAAATTTTGCTTTTCCAAAAAAATTTATCCCCTAAATTATACAAGAAAATAAAGAAAACGTTAAAAGAACAAAATTACTTTTTTTCTCTTATGTAATTTTATAAAAAAAAATAAATTTAAATTTTTAAATACCCCAAAAGTTTTTTGTTTCCAAAAAAATATATCCCAAAATGATAAAAATTTAAAAATATGAACATGCTGCATAAAAAAAACCTAGAAATATAAAAAAAATGTTTTCCCTTTTCAGCTTAAAAATCAAATCATTCGTTTTTTTAATCATATCCTTTTTTAGAGCGGGGCCCCTTGGCATCTTTTTTGGCCCCCCAGGTTCTTTTTATGTTTGGTGTGAGGTTCTGTGTTGTGGAGATTCTCAGGATGGTTTGGGAGGTGCTCATCAGTGAGGCCCCCCCCTGTGTCCCTTTTTTGTTAGTTTTTATCACTGAGAAGGTTTCCCCACACAGATATGTCTCCAAAAACATGCAAAGGTTCAAAAGCCGCATGTGGGGACCTTTTTTGTTCTTAAGTCCCCGGCGCCGGGAAAAACTCAGTGCCCCTCAGTTTATAAACAAAGGCGTTTTTGGGGGCACCGTAGTGGGGTTTGGGTTTTTAACTTCCGGCCGGGAAAGTGGGGGGTTGCACGGGTTCTTTTGTTTTCCAAAAAAAGAAACTCCCTTGATATCACTTTGTGATTGTGCGGGGTTAAAAAACTCCGCTAAAGTTAGTTCTTTTTTAAATTATGCTGCTTTCTGTATCTTCTCCCATTGCTTTCAGGTTACCCTGATTTTTTTGTCTCAAAAGTGCCGCCTTAGATTAAATTCTGTAATTAAAACCAAATTAGCCCCCAAAATGAGACACAGGGTTTAGTAAACCCGCCTCCCTCCCCCGGGTTTTTTAAATTTTTCCTTTTTTTCCAAAATCAACTTTTTTTTCCCCAGCATCGGTGACAAACCGCAAAACGTTAACGTGGTAAGTGTTCGGAAAAGGCAGCTAAAGGGCCTGCATTATGGGTTTCGGGGTATTTTTATTGTGTTACCAGCGCCCAAAAGGGGTTTTAAATAACAATAATACAGTATATAAAATGACCCGGGGGCCGGATATAATTACACCCAATAGATGGGGCCCGGGGCCCTTGATTTGAAAACATATGGACTAAATAGAACTTAAAAAGATATTTTTTTTCCAAATGTGATCGCCCAAGCAATTAAAGATAGATTTGGGCCCCAAAGGACCAGCCTGCATCCCCTCAATAAGTCACCCTTTCCCTCCCCTTTTTTCTTTTTCCCGTTCATCTAATAAAATACCCCTGAGTATGGTTTCCAAAACAATCATTGAGGGAAAAATAAAGTATCATTTTTCAGTATGTAGACCCGGGTTATATAAAACATACATATATATACCCAACCAAGCGGAGAAGTAGTGTTTTAAAAAAGCTATGAAAAAAAAAGGGAACATTTAAAAAAAACGTAACATGACTGTCAATATACAGTATTTTTTTTGTGGTGTTACTGGTGCTGTTCATCAAGGATTTGATTATCATTATTTCTTTCAAACAGGTTCGTATTTGTGGGATGTGTTTGTATTCGGGTTACTTTCCCGGGTTTGTCAATCGTTGAAAGATGACAGGTTTCATTCATCGTTTCGTTTCTTACTGCTCAATAAACAGCTCGTCTTTTTTCTTTATCGGGAGACCTGACACACTGCAGGGCAGGGTTTTTTTTCAAAATGTTTTCCCTTTAGGGGGACTTTGATTTTTTCCAAAGCGGTGCTTTGTTTTGGATTTATGAATATGTTTTGTTTTTAAAACCCCATATTGTAACAACCCGGCAAGGCGGCAAATTAATTTTTCATGGGTAATTTATTAAAATTTTTTTTAAAATTTAAATTAATTTTATAAAAAGCTTATTGTATTTCCAAAATTTACGTATTGTCATTTGTGTTGTAAATAATGGTGTGTTTGTATTTAATTGGTTGGGGGGTTTGGGTTCCGGGCCCGGGGTTATTTATTTTGTAAAAAGTACCAATTTATTGACATGTGTTTGGTTTGACCTTGGCAATGGCCAATAATGTTGAGTTTTTGTTTATATTTTCTGTAATAAAAGATACAACAGGACAGGGCTTTTTGCTAAGATGTTATCAAAGCAAACTACCGAGACATTTTCGGGTAAGGGGGTTGGGGGGCCCCCAAAAGTGTTCTCTTCCTTAAAGAGCTGGGTGCATTTGGGGGTGCTTTTGGGGGCTGGCAAGCCGCTACCCCAAAACCCGGGGGGGTGCGGGCAGGTTGCTCGAAATCTTAAAAAAAACTCCCCCAGGGGTTCCAAACTTTGGGGCCCAAAGTGGAAAGGGCCCTTTTTTTTAAAAGGGCCCCTCCCCAAAAAGGTCTTGAAAAAATTTGGGGGCCCCATCCCGGGAAAATAGCGTTGGGGTTTTGATCAGCAAAACCCAGGGAAAAAAAAGGGACAAACTGGCCTGGGGTCCCAATTGGGGAATTTTGGGTCTTTAAACCGGGGGGTGAACCTGAAACCCCCAAGCTTTTAAAATTCCCATTGGGCCGTTCCCCCCCACAGGGTTTAAACCCGCAAAACTGCCAAATACAGCGGGTTGGCGCCCCTGGAGCCTTTTACCCACAAGTGGATCTGGCCCCTTTTAAAAGGTTGACCCGCGGAAGGCTGCAACACACTTGGCCCCCTTGGGGGGCCCCCACTTCGGGTCCCCCATCGGCCCCCTTTGGGGATTTAAAGGGGGATCTTTAAAACCCTCCCCCTTTCCCCCGGGTTTTGGCCCGGGGGCCCCACCCGGAAACGGCGGGGAGGGCTGAAAAACCCGACTTCGGGAAGGTGGGGAGTGTGGGGTTTGCAGCTGACATCAGGGTCTTTTAAGGGGAAAGGTTACCCTATTTTTCCGGGCGGCGGGAAAAACTCAGTTTCATGTTTGGGGGGGGCCCTTTTTGGACCCCCCCTTTTCCCCAGCAAATTCCCCCGCCCTAGACAGGGGCGAGGAAATTCAGGGAGGCTAAAGGGCGAAGAGGTCTACAGTTTGGCCCCCGACGAAATCATCCCCAACCCCTCGGGAGCTTTTGGCGAAAGGGGAGAAAGGACCAGCCTGAGGGTGGAGGTCAGCCTTCAGCCATCATCAATTCCCGACAGAGAAAAAGATGGGACCCGTTTGGCGGGGGGAACCCGGGGGTTTTTTGCCGGGACTCCCTTTGCCCCAAGGCCCCCTCCCTGGACAAACATCACCTTAAAAAGGCTTTTTTTGAGGCCCGGGGGGGCCCCTGGCCCCAAATTTTCCATCCCCCCCAAATGGCCCTGGTAGGCTGGGGGTTTTAAATTGGACTATACCTAGACTGCATTATGGACAGAAGGGAGTCCTTTTTGGGAACACGGGCCCAAACCTTTTTTGCCCTTAAGAGGGGGTTTTGGGAAAACGGCGGGGCCCTTTTCCCAAAAGACTGGACTCCTTCAAAATAAACCCGGATGTTGGGAAAACCGGAAAAAGGAAAGCTTTGACTGTAGTAGTAGGGACGAGCCAGACCAGCCAAACCCCCCGCATTTAAAGAAAAATCATAATTGGGTTAGACTTCGGGCCACTGGGGCTTGTGTTGATGTTTTCCACCCCCCATCCTCCTGTTGAGACTGTGCCCCTTCGGGCGGGGTTCCCCCACGGGCTGTTTTTTGGTTTGCCTGGCCCACGGTTCCCCCCCCTTGTTGGGGGGAAGTCAGGGACTGAAGAATTTAGAATTTGAAAATAAGACCAGTGCCCCCAACGGTTTTTTCCCCACACCCATCCCCGGACGGTTGCTGCGGGAATTGGGCCATGGGTGAAAAGCCGACATTTTGGCAGGAGCAACTCCAGGGGTTTAAAGCACTGTGACATTTTAGGCTGGGAAGACTCCCCAGAACCTCGTTAAAAAATTAATTCCACCCCCCATTGGGCCGGCGCCCCCACCGATTACCTCCCAAAGGGGAAAAACCCGCAAGGGTTGTTGGATGGCCCAAGGCACCCATTGACCCCCTTTTTTTAACTTAAACCCCCGCGGATGGGGGAAAAAAACCGGGGTTGCCCTTTGGATTTTTAAAAAAAATTGCAGTCACTCAAAAGATTCCTCCCATTGCCTGCTGGGTTCATTGGGGCTATGTGGCTGGATCCCGTTGGTTCAGCATTTTGGGACCGCGGGGATATTGGGGAAATCGGCAAGGGACCGCCCCAAAACCATTCACCATCGGAGGGGGTTTGTGGCATTTTAAGGTAATCCGTTTGGATTTTTAATGCCCCGGGCCCGTTTAAAAAGACAAAAGGGGCCCGGCCCAAAAGGGTTTTCCCCCCGAACCCGTTGTGTGGTCTTTTAATAACCTGCTGATTCATAGAGACTTTAAAGGGGGTGCAAAATTTTAAAAGGGAGGCCCTGACCGCCATTCGGTAGGGCCGGGTTGGGTTTTAAAAACCCCTGAAAATGAAATTTTTCCCCCGGACAGACCAGTTTCTGGGCCGAATCCCAAGAGGGGGGTTGGCTAACCCCGGGGCGGGTGACTCCGGGGGCAACTGGCCCCCCCCAGCCAATATCACTGAACCGGTTTTTTTGGGTTTTAAACCCCCTACCCAAGATTCGAAAAATTTTTCACCATTGCCAGCCCTTTGCACCGACTAAGGAAAAGGGCCAACAGTTTGGGGGGAAGGGAGGACTCCCGGCCCCCCCAACAGTTGGGGGGCTGCCCTCGCCGTGGCCGGCGCTTCCTGCCCCCAAACCCAACCTTTTTGGTGGACACGGGCGCTAGCAATGTGGGGGGAAGGGGCCGGTTTCCGAAGGGGAGGCTGGAAAAAGGGTGATAGCTTATTACAGCTGCAGCCTCAGTCCGGGGGAAGGAATTACTGTGTCACCAGGGGGAAATGTTGGAGTGATCCTAGCCCAGGGCACTTTCGGGCCCCCCCCATTGGGCACTAGGTTCACACTGGGACGCCATGCTTTGCCTCACCTGGATGTTTTTTAATTTCGGGAACCGGGGGCCCGGTGGCAAGGTGGATGGAGATTCTACAAAAATATGACTTTGAGGCCGGGAACAACGGGGCGGGAGCATGCCCGGGGTGCCCCCCTCCCGGCGCCCATGCCTCAGCAATGAATGTCGATATTGCCGCCGACAGGAAGAAAGGGGCTGGGGCTATCGCCCGCATCCGCAAGGATAGATGACACTGTTGGAGTAGGGGAGCCGTACACTATTGACCAATTGAGGCAGTTACAGGCAACCATCAAGCACTAGAAAAGGTAAAGGGCTGGTTGGAGACACAAGAACGCCCCGACTGGCAAACCGTGTCGCCACAGGGGCCTGAACTCAAAATACTCCACTCTCAGTTGGGCAACTTGGAGTATGCGCTGCATCTACAGGCGTGGCACGCACCGGGAGGAATTGACCGCTACAACTACTGGTTCCCCAGGCTTTGCGCTACCGAGGTCCTCCGATGGGTCCACGGAGCGCTGGATCCGACATTACGGGAACGCTAAGACAGCGCCGACTACGCAGCGGTTTTATTGGCCCGGTGTCGGCAAGACGCAGAGCTACACGCCCACTGCTGTGACGCCTGCACTGCACAAAAAGGACCTGGTCAACGCTCACGCAGCCATTGCAACGATACCTGGTCTCGCACCCATGGAGAGAATTGGCGTGGACATACTGGGTCCTTTTCCTGTAACGGAAGCCGGAAATCGCTACGCTTTGGTAGCAATGGACTACTTTACCAAATGGCCAGAGGCTTATGCAGTTCCGATCAGAGTGCCCCACAGCTGCCCAAAACTCGGATGAAATGTTCACCGATTTGGAGTTCCGGACGAGCCCACAGCCATCAGGGCGGAACTTTGAGAGCCGCTTGTTCAGGGAGGTGTGTCAGCTACTGGGGTGAAAAGACCCGACCACCCCTTCACCCACAAAGTGATGGATTGGTCGAAGCGATTTAACCGCACCCTGGCCACTCAACTGGCAATTCTGACCAGTCAACACCAGCTGACTGGGACCAACATTTGCCTTTGGTCCTATGGGCATATCGGACAGCAGTGCAGGAGTCGAGCTAATACACGCCAGCGGGCTGATGTTTGAAGGGAACCGCGCCGGTGGAATTAGTGTTTGGCCCTCACTGAGCCTGAGATTATTGGTGGGTCCGAAATGGATTATTTTAGACGGCTAAAAGAGCGGCTGGACACCGCTCATCGACTGGCCAGGGAGGCCCTGGAGGGAGCTGAGCACGCCAAAACGGGCTTATGACTCTGGGCTCATGGCCCGGACGCTGAAGCCAGGGACACGGCGTGGGTATTTTGCCCGCAACGGAAACGGGATTGTCCCCAAAACTAGCCCACCATTGGCAAGGACCGGAGAAATATTGGACAAAATATCGGAGGTAGTTTTCCGAGTCCAATGCCTGGACGAGGTAGACGGGTGGTGCTGCACAAGGCACCGCTTTAGCACCATACCACCCACTGGCCCCAGAACAAACAACAACTCAAAACATAAGCGTTCTCCAACCTCCACCCCGCACCGAAGTCAGACATTGACAGGACTGAGCCCGACACAAGTGATGGCACCTCCGCAGGACAAAGCGGTCCGGCTCACGGCCAGGACATTTACGTATTTTATCTGTGGATGAGTAGGGTTGTGGGGACACTAACCCTCTTAGGAGGGGGCTGTGTAACAACCCGCAGCAAGCGCTGGCGGAGTGACGTTTCATGGGTAATTTATGTAAATAGTTTGTGGGAAATTATGGGTAATTTTATAAAAGCTTATTGTATGTCGAATTTACGTATTGTCATTTGTGTTGTAAATAATGGTGTGTTTGTATTTAATTGGTTGGGTGGGTTTGGGTTATCGCCGTCCGGGGGTTATTTATTTTGTAAAAAGTACCAATTTATTGACATGTGTCTTCGTTTGACCTTGGCAATGGCCACAGCAATAATGTTGAGCTTTTGTTTCTGACTATCTTCTGTAATAAAAGATACAACAGGACAGAGCTGTTTATTTGCTAAGATGTTATCTAAGCAAACTACCGAGACACTCGGAGTCGTGCGTGTATGGGGCACGAGTGTTCTCTTCTTAAAGAGCTGGGTGCAGTTGCGCAGCATGACGCTGGCAAGCCGCTAGCCCGACAGCTTCGAGAGGTGCACGGCAGAGTTCGCCTCGAAATCTTAAAAGACTCCTCCACGGTCCTACAATATTTTTTGCTGCCTTTTCAATTGTGTAATCTCTGGCTTTTTGTTCAGCGCTGTTTGGAACTGTTGCTTTTATCGTGTGCACCGCGCCAGTTCACGCGGAGTCGCCGCGTACATGCATCGTTTCCCAGCTGTGCTGGTGCCATCTCGCAATGTCCATGGCTGTATTTAATGTTACCTTAGTCCTGGCACTTAAAACTTTCTCTCGCAGTTTCATTGAGTTTGTACCAAACACCACCCTGACCATCTCATCTTCCTCTGCATAAGCACAGTCCTTAACCCGTGAATATTTAATGGAGTTTGCTATTGATTGCCGCTGACGGACGGCCTTATATGGGCAGGCACTAAATTACAAACGCCAGTGGCAGCCTGTCTATGAACTTAATTTAAAGCGTAGGTTTACATCGGCTTTGTTTCCGGAAGCAGCAGAACTCATGAATATGGTTGTATATGTCACTGGGCCGCTTCTTATTGTTTCGCTGCCTTCTCAATTATATAATGCATGTTTTCTTCAGCGCTTTTTAGGTCTTCCTGGTTTTCTATGTACTGCGTGGATTACGTGGAGGCGTGATGATGTCACACTAAACTCCTCACCCCCACGGCGTTGAAGCTCATCTCCATTACAGTAAATGGAGAAAAACTGCTTCCAGTTATGACCATTAGGCTTAGAATTTCGATATAAAACCTGCCCAACTTTGTAAGGAAGCTGTAAAGGAATGAACCTGCCAAATTTCAGCCTTCCACCCACACGGGAAGTTGGAGAATTAGTGATGAGTCAGTGAGTGAGTGAGTCAGTGAGTGAGTGAAAGGAGTGAGGGCTTTGCCTTTTATTAGTATAGATATATGTGTATATATATATATATATATATATATATATATATGTATGTATGTGTATATATATATATATGTATGTATGTGTATATATATATATGTGTGTGTGTATATATATATATATATGTATGTGTGTGTATATATATATGTGTATATATATATATATATATGTGTGTATATATGTATATGTGTATATATATATATATGTATATGTATATATATGTATATGTATATATATGTATATATATATATATATATATGTATATATATGTGTATATGTGTAAATGTATATATATATGTATAGATGTATGTATATATATATATATGTATATATGTATGTATATATATATATGTGTATCTATACTAATAAAAGGCAAAGCCCTCACTGACTCACCTCACTCACTCACTGACTCATCACTAATTCTCCAACTTCCCGTGTAGGTAGAAGGCTGAAATTTGGCAGGCTTTATTCCTTACAGCTTACTCACAAAAGTTAAGCAGGTTTCATTTCGAAATTCTACACGCAACAGTCATAACGTCGATAACAGCCTACACGCCCGCCATGTTGAACTTTCTTATTTATGGCCCCATCTTCACTAAATTTGGTAGGTGGCTTCCTATGCTAACCAAAACCATGTAACGACTTTTATTTCGAAGGTATGACGCCACCGTCGGCCGCCATATTGAATTTTTGCAGACTTTCACTCATTCTCCAACTTCCCGTAGGTAGAAGGCGGAATTTGGCAGGCTCATTCCTTAAAGCTTACTTAATAAAGTTAAGCAGGCTTCATTTCGAAATTCTATGCTTAACGGTCATAATGATCAACAACTTCCGCCATGTTGAACTTTCTTATTTATGGCCCCATCTTCACGTAAATTTGCAGGCTTACTTCCCCAAGCGCTTAACCTAAACCAACGTAACGCACTTATTTTCGGTGGTATGACGCTACTGTCAGCCGCCATATTGAACTTTCCAACGCCACTAATTCTCCAAATTCCCGTGTAGGTGGAAGGCTGAAATTTGGTACTTATTTCGTGGTATGATGCCACTGTCAGCCATATTGAACTTTTCAACAGTCTTTTGTTACTTATGGGCCCATCTTCAAGAAATTTGGTACGCTGGTTCCCAACGCTAACTGAATCCTACTTACAGTATGTACATATATATCGCCCATAGCCTGCAGCTCAGTCACCGTGAGGCTGCATTGTCCCCATCCCAACACCTCTCACGTTGTTGGCTGCCTGCCTATATAAGGTCAGTCCTCGCTGCTCCAGTCTCTACATTCCCCTCCTGTTTCGCTGCATGGATTCACGCCTCCCTGCTGATAACTGCAGACTTTTTATTTAACCCACGGCTTCTCCACTGTTTTATTGTTCATTTATTACGATTATAGTTATTGTGTAGGTATTTTAGACTTACTTTACATTGTTCAGGTACCTATTTTCTTTATCATTCCAACCGCATTCCATTAACATGTCTATCGAGGTGATCACCATCGATCAAAGAACTGTCTCTTACCAAGTGGTTTCCATGCCCGGAGATGGCACCTATCTTTTCCATTCTCTTTGTTACATATTGCACGCCATATCAGGCTCACTTTTATATCTGGAGAAACATTGTGTCTTATGTATTGAATGACTGGGACAGGCTCAAGGTGTGGACTGATGACGTACAGGAGATAATTATACTACACAGGAGCACTAGAAGAGTGAAATGCTTAAGCCCTTCACCTATGCATCTGCATGTGAGTTGATGGCTGCCGCTGAATTGTTTGGTTGTCGCCAAGTGTACCAAAATGGACAAATATTTTACACCTTTGGACACCGCCAATGCCTCTTAAACATCTTAGATTCACAGGTGACGATTTCATTAGTGGACACTTTGATGTTTATGAATGTTTAAACTTTCAAAAGCTGGATGTGAAGTTAACGATGAAACTGGTTGTATACTTACAACGCTTGACAGATGCCGAATGTCACTTCAACACAAGTCCTGCAAATACTGTCGATTACTATTACTACTGTAATTGAAACAAACCATGAAACTCAAACCGATTATGACAGCAGCAATTCAAGCTGTGAGATTTGAAACAAGATTACTGTTCGCATGGCCAACTGCACGCTGTAATGCTCAAGAGTAAGCTCAGCGCACAGCTTGGTCATATTACAACCGAGGGTCCTAACTCACAATGTGCTCTACAAAGAGATCCTTAACAAATAATTATTGCATATTTTCCTCAGTTTAAAAAAGGTTTAATTCTTCTTAAAAAACTTTTGAAGGTAGTACTTCACCGCTATGCTGGTATTTTTATATATATATATATATATATATATATATATATATATATATATATATATATAGATATAGATATAGATATATAGATATATATATATATAGATATATATATATATATAGATATAGATATAGATAGATATAGATATATATATATATAATGTGTGTGTGTATGTATGTACAGTATGTATGTGTTTATATATGATATATATATATAGATAGATATTAGATATAGATATATATACTGTATATATAATGTGTGTGTATCTATGTATGTGTATATATATATGACAGCAACACTCATAACAGTGACAAAACAATTATATTGATGATCATGTTACATTATTTTCAAGATGTTTCCTTTTTCTTTTCATTACTTTAACACACTGCTTCTTCGCTGCAAAGCTGGTTTTTGCTAATATATATATATATAAGTATGTGTATATATATATATATATATATATATATATATATATATATATGTGTATATATGTATATATATGTGTATATATGTATATATATATGTGTATATATCTATACTAATAAAAGGCAAAGCCCCTCACTCACTCACTCACTCATCACTAATTCTCCAACTTCCCGGTGGGTGGAAGGCTGAAATTTGGCAGGTTCATTCCTTACAGCTTCCTACAAAAGTTGGTCAGGTTTCATTCTCAAAATTCTACGCCAGAATGGTCATAACTGGAAGCTGTTTTTCCATTTACTGTAATGGAGATGAGCTTAACCGTGGGGCGGAGTTTCAGGTGACATCATCACGCCTCCCAATGCAATCACGCAGTACATAGAAAACCAGGAAGACCTCCAAAAAGCGCTGAAGAAAACATGCATTATATAATTGAGAAGGCAGCTTAAACAATAAGAAGCTAGCGAAAGTGACATATACAACCATATTCATGAGTTCTGCTACTTCGAAACAAAGCACATGTAAACCTACACTTTAAATTAAGTTCATAGACAGGCTACCGCTGGCGTTTGTAATTTAGTGCCTGCCCATTAAAGTCAGTCCGTCAGCGCAATCCAATAGCAAACTCCCACTAAATATTCACGGGTGAACGACTGTGCTTATGCAGAGGAAGATGAGATGGTCAGGGTGGTGTTTGACACAAACTCAGCTTAAACTGCAAGAGAGAAAGTTTTAAGTGCCAGGACTAAGGTAACATTAAATACAGCCATGGACATAGCACGAGATGGCACCAATAAAGTTGGGAAACTTCGGCGCATGTACACCAATGCTCACGTGAACTGACGCGTGCACAGAACAAAAAGCAACAGTTCCAAAAGCGCTGAACAAAACCTAATTACACAATTGAGAAGGCAGCAAAAAATATGAAGCGCCTGATACATACAAGCATATCTCATAAATCCAGCTACTGCGGAAACAAAGCACACGGTGGAAAAGTCAATGTCCCGCCTAAAGGAAGACAGTGTAAAAAACCCCGTGCATGCAGTGTGTCAGGTCTCAGATAAAGAAGAAGACGAGCTGTTTATTGATGCAGTAAGAAACTAATCGATGAATGAAACCTGTCATCTTTTACAACGATTGACAAACACGGAATGTAACTTGAACACAACACATCCTACAAATAATTTAACCTGATTGAAAGAAATAATGATAATCAAATCTTTGATGACAGCAAATACTCAGTAACACTCACAAAACAAATTACTGTATATTGACAGTCATGTTACGCTATTTTAAAATGTTCCCTTTTCTTTATCATAGCTTTTTAACACACTACTTTCCACTATGATACGCTGGTATATATATATGTATATATATATATATCCCGATCTACATACTCTATCAATGGATACTTTATTCGCCGTACCATGATTGTTTTGGTAAAGCCATACTCAGTGTATTCATTAGATGAACGGTAAAAAGTAAGAGCTTAGGGAGGATGACTTATTGAGTGCATGCAGGCTGTAGTGCCGCCAACTCTATCTGAATTGCGCGATCACATTTGAAAAATATATCTTTTCAAGTTCTATTTAGTCCATATGTGTCAAACTCAAGGGTCATACACATCCGCCCGCATGTAATTATATCCGCCCGCGAGATCATTTTATATACTGTATTATTGTTATTAATGGCCCGGTATATGAAGTGCTTGGTAACACAATAAACTACAGATCCCATAATGCAGCGCTTCAGCTGCCTTGCCGCAACACTTACCACGCTAATCAAGTCTAGCTTATGATGCTGCAAGTTATTGGCGCTAGCCTCACACGATGCTGAAGAGAAAAGTTGATTCTGAAAATAGAGCCTTTAAAACCGGCGGGGAGGCTGAGTATATTATTACTGAACCCTGTGTCTCATTTGTGGAGCTAATGTGGCTGTAATTACAGAATTTAATCTAAGACGGCACTATGAGACAAAACATCACGGTAACCTGAGAGATTCCTGCAATGCAGAAGATACAGAAAGCAGAAGAATTAAGTCAGAATCTGACACTTCAGCGGATGCTTTATTCCGCGCACAATCACAAAGTGATTTCAAGTGCTGCTGCTTTATGGGAGACACAAATGCACCAGTGCAACTTGCCCCACTTTCCCGTTGCCAAGTTGAACCAAGTCGCCACTACGGGTGTTCCCAAAATACGCGACTTGCTGATAAACTGAGCACGGCGCTTTGGTGACTTTGAAGAACAAAAAGTCCTGTCTACATGCGTGCTCGAACCTTGTGCATGTTTGTAGCACATATCTGTGTGAGAAGCTCTTCCAGTGATAAAGACTAACAAAACAGCACACAGGAGTCACTGATGAGCACCTGCAATCCATCCTGAGAATCTCCACAACACAGAACCTCACACCAAACAAAACAACTTGTTGCCAAAAAGATGCCAGGGCCCAGCTCTAAAATGACATAAGAGCAAAGCAACTGAATGATTTGATTTTTTGCTGAAAGGAAAAATTTTATTTATATTTCCAGGTTTTGTTTGCAGTATGTTCATATTTGAATTTGTTTTTTTGAAGGAATTTTTTTTTATAGACAAAAACTTTGGGATATTTAAAATCTAAGTTTATTTTTTTATAAAATTACATAAGAGTAAAGAAATTTGAATGTTTGTTCTTTTTTGTTTTCTTTATTTTTTTCATAATTTAGACAGGATATATTTTTTTGGGGGCAAAAAAATTATGTTGTTTAAGGTTTGAGTTGATTTATTCAGGAATAATATTCCGTCTGTTTTACCATTTCCCACCAAAGATATTTCCCCAATAAATAAAAATTCCCTTTTATTTAAAAATTTAAAAAGAACTTAAAAAAAAATTGATAGTTCATAATATCCACGCAGACTTGCCCCTAAAAGGGGGTTATCCGTTTAACAAGCATTTGCATGATCTAAATAGCTTTTGTGTATATATGTAGATATGTATGTATATGTATATATATGTTTATATATGTGTGTGTGTATGTATATATATATGTATTTGTGTGTATATATGTGTGTGTGTGTATGTATGTATGTATATGTATGTGTATATATGTAGATACTAGCAAAATACCAAGGCCAAGAAATGAGAAGTAGTGTGTTAAAGAAGCAATGAAAAGAAAAGGAAACATTTTGAAAATAACGAACATGATTGTCAATGTAATTGTTTTGTCACTGTTGTGAGTGATGAGTGTTGTTGTCATATATATATATATTTAGACACACACACATAAACTATATATACATATATATATATACACATATACATACACACATATACATACATATATATCTACATATATACACATACATATACATACACACATACATACATACACACAATACATATATATATATATATACATACACACACATATATAAACATATATACATATACATACATATCTACATATATACACACACAGCTATTTACAGTATCAGTGCATACGCTGCTGCTTGTTAAAAGCGGATAACTCCCGCCTACGGGCAAGTCTGCGTGGATATTATGAACTATAATATTTGTTCAAGTTCTATTTAAATTTTAAATAGAAGGAATTTTTATTTAGTGGAGCAGAAATATCTTTGGTAGGAATGGTAAAAACAGACAGGAATATTATTCCTGAATAAATCAACTCAAACCTTAAACGGCTTATAATATTTTTGCTCTCCATAAAAATATATCCTGTCTAAATTATACAAGTTAGAAATAAAGTAAACATTAAAAGAACAAACTTGAGCAAATTTCTTTTACTCTTATGTAATTTTATATAAAAATAAACTTAGGCATTAAATATCCCAAAAGATTTTGCTATCCCATAAAAATATATCCTGTCCAAATATACAAATTCAAATATGAACATGCTGCATAACAAAACCTGGAAATATAAATAAAATGTGTTCTTTCAGCAATAACAAATCAAATCATTCAGTTTTCTTTGCTCATATGTCATTTTAGAGCTGACGCCTGGCATCTTTTTGGCAGGTTCGTTTATGTTTGGTGTGAGGTTCTGTGTTGTGCTGGAGATTCCTCAGGATGGATTGCAGGTGCTCATCAGTGAAGTGACTCCTGTGTGCTGTTTTGTTAGTCTTTATCACTGAGAGCTTCTCACAGATATGTGCTACCAAACGCACAGGTTAGAGCTTACATATGTAAAATTTGTTCTTGAGATCCTGGCATGATGCTCGGCTCAATTTATCAGCGTCACGTGTTGGAACACCGCGACTGCGGTTGTGCGGGTGGATGAGGCTGGGGATGCGACACGCACTTTTGCATTCAGGTTACCCTGTATTTTTGTCTCATAGTGCCGTCTTAGATTAAATTCTGTAATTACAGCCATTAGCTCCACAAATGAGACACAGGGGTTCCCGTAAACAAAACTCAGCCCCCCATCTTTTTTTAAAGGCTCTTTTTCAGAATAAACCCTTTTTTTCGTGGGGGCTCCCGAATTTGCAGCATCATTGAACGTTAACGAAAATGTTGGAAGGCGCTGGGCAGAAGGGAAATTGGTTTAGTGTTCCCCGGGCTTCTTCCCGGGCTTTTCAATAATACGTATATAAAATGTTCCCCGGGGCGGATATAATTCCCCGGGCCGGGGGCCCTTTTGTTTTTGACATATGGGTAAATAAAAAAATTTTTTTTCAAATGTGTCGCCAAGTAGATGGTTGGGGCCCCCCTGCCCCCAATGTCATCCTCCCACCCTTCATCAATGTTCCGATTGGCCCCTTTGCTGGCAAGTATCCTTCTCAATTGGGTTTTGGGAAATATATATCCGGCGGTGGGGGAAAAGTAGAAAAAAGGGAACTTTTTAAAAAACGAAAGACTTCTTCAGTTTTTTTTTGTGGGGGATGGGGGCTGTCATAAAGTTTGATTATCTTTTTTTCAATCGGCTTTTGGGTTTTTGTGTTCAAGTTTTATTCCGTTTTGTGTTAAAGAACGGTTTTATTCATCGATTCGTTTTTTTCCCCTCAATAAACAGCTCGTGTCTTTATCTGAGACCGGGCCACTGCATCCCGGGGTTTTACACTGTCTTCCTTTAGCAGGACTTTTTTTTCCACCTGTGCTGTTTCGCAGTAGCTGGATTTATGAATATGCTTGTATCAGCGCTTCATTTTTTGCTCCCTCTTCAATTGTGTATTCGGTTTTGTTCAGCCTCTTTGGAACTGTTGCTTTTATCTGTGCATCGCCCAGTTCCGTGAGCCATTTCGGTGTACATGCATCAAAGGTTCCCAGCTGTGCTGGTGCCATCTCGTATGTCCATCTGTATTTAATTTTCCTTAGCCCTAGCACTTAAAATTTTCCCTCTCGCAGTTTCGCTGAGTTTGGTCAAACACCCCCTGACCATCTCATCTTCCTCTCCATAAGCACAGCCCTAACCCATGAATATTTAGTGGGAGTTTGCTATTGGATTAGCGCGGGACGACGGCCTTATAGGGCAGGCACTAAATTCAAGCGCCAGGCCTGTCTATGAACTTAATTTAAAGTGTAGGTTTACATGGGCTTTGTTTCTGAAGTAGAGAAATCATGAATAGGGTTTTATATGTCATCCTTCGCTTCTTATTGTTTGCTGCCTTCTCAATTATATAATGCATGTCTTCCTGGTTTTCTATGTACTGCGTGATTCGTGATGATGTCCCCACGAAACTCCACCCACGGCGTTCAAGATCATCTCCATTACAGGAATGGAGAAAAACAGCTTCCAGTTATAACCATTACGCATAGAATTTCGAATAAAACCTGCCCAACTTTTTTCAAGGAAGCTGTAAGATGAACCTGCCCAAAATTTTAGCCTTCTACCTCGGAAGTTTGAGAATTAGTGATGAGTGGTGGTGAGTGGTGAGGGGTTTGCCTTTTTTTAGTATAGATATATATGTATGTATATTTGTGTGTGTGTATATATGTATAGATATGTTATATATATATGTTTATGTGTGTGTGTGCAAAATATATATATGTATTTATATATATATATGTATTTATATATATATATATATATATATATATATATATATGACAGCAACACTCATCACTTAGTGACAAAACAATTACATTGACAATCATTCGTTATTTTCAAAATGTTTCTTCTTTTCATTAGTCTTAACACATACTTCGCTTCTAGTAGCGATTTTTATATTAGTATATATGTTATAATATTAATATTAATATATATAACTGTGGTGTATCACACCTGAGTTCAATTTCCGTCAGCCACCCCAGGCCTGATTACTGCCACACCTGTTTCAATCAAGAAATCACTTAAATAGGAGCTGCCTGACACAGAGAAGTAGACCAAAAGCACCTCAAAAGCTAGACATCATGCCAAGATCCAAAGAAATTCAGGAACAAATGAGAACAGAAGTAATTGAGATCTATCAGTCTGGTAAAGGTTATAAAGCCATTTCTAAAGCTTTGGGACTCCACAAACCACAGTGAGAGCCATAATCCACAAATGGCAAAACATGGAACAGTGGTGAACCTTCCAGGAGTGGCGGCCGATCCAAAATTACCCCAAAGGCGCTAGAGCAACTCATCCTAGAGGTCACAAAAGACCCCAGGACAACGTCTAAGAACTGCAGGCCTCACTTGCCTCAATTAGGTCAGCGTTCACGACTCCACCATAAGAAAGAGACTGGGCAAAAACGGCCTGCATGGCAGATTTCAAGACACAAACCACTGTTAAGCAAAAGAACATTAGGGCTCGTCTCAATTTTGCTAAGAAACATCTCAATGATTGCCAAGACTTTTGGGAAAATACCTTGTGGACTGATGAGACAAAAGTTGAACTTTTGGAAGGCAAATGTCCGTTACATCTGGCGTAAAAGGAACACAGCATTTCAGAAAAGAACATCATACCAACAGTAAAATATGGTGGTGGTAGTGTGATGGTTTGGGGTTGTTTTGCTGCTTCAGGACCTGAAGGCTTGCTGTGATAGATGGAACCATGATTCTACTGTCTACCAAAATCCTGAGGAGAATGTCCGGCCATCTGTTGTTAATCAACTCAGGCTGAAGCGATCTTGGGTGCTGCAACAGGACAATGACCCAAAACACACCAGCAAATCCACCTCTGAATGGCTGAAGAAAAACAAAATGAAGACTTTGGAGTGGCCTAGTCAAAGTCCTGACCTGAATCCAATTGAGATGCTATGGCATGACCTTAAAAAGGCGGCTAATACTAGAAACCCTCAAGATAAAGCTGAATTACAACAATTCTGCAAAGATGAGTGGGCCAAAATTCCTCAGAGCACTGTAAAGACTCATTGCAAGTTATGCAAAGCTTGATTGCAGTTATGCTGCTAAAATTGGCCCAACCAGTTATTAGGTTCAGGGGCAATTACTTTTCACACAGGGCCATGTAGGTTTGGATTTTTTCTCCTAAATAAAAAACCATCATTTAAAAACTCATTTTGTGTTTACTTGTTT
This sequence comes from Polypterus senegalus, assembly GCF_016835505.1. Classification (NCBI taxonomy): domain Eukaryota; kingdom Metazoa; phylum Chordata; class Cladistia; order Polypteriformes; family Polypteridae; genus Polypterus; species Polypterus senegalus. The sequence continues at coordinate 18,584 of NW_024382625.1, forward strand.
TATATTTGACTAATGGTTAAATGTGTTTGATGATCAGAAACATTTTGTGTGACAAACATGCAAAAGAATAAGAAATCAGGAAGGGGCAAATAGTTTTTCACACCACTGTATATGTGTGTGTATAAATAATAATGTACATATATGATGGCATCTTGAGGATAACTCATATATTTTAACATCAGAAAAGATTAAAAGAAAATACATGTTAATAGCACAAATTCAATCACTTCTTGATCAGGCAAACTGCCCAAGATCTTGGATCTTCTGATTATGATAGATTCTGGGAGAAGAGGCAGGTCCATGTGGTCAAACCCTGAAGTAACATCATGGATGGAATGGTTGCAGTCTTCTTTTCTCAACTA
>NW_024382626.1:0-8062 GCF_016835505.1 Polypterus senegalus
TTTTCAGTGTATTTCCAGTAAACTTGAGCGCCTAAAGCACAGGGTTTAAATACTTAAAACATTAGCTTTTGATTTTCTTCTTCAGCTAATAACCTTACGAAAACGGTTTATAGTATTCTAAAATATTGAATGATAAATATGTGTACAAATCTCTTTTGTGCAGAATAGTATGATGACTTCTAAAGGGATTGAGTACTTTTGCACACCATGTATATTGATTTTGTTTAGGCATTTTGGTCTTAAAGAAACATTTGAATGCCACGAAACTGAACATATGAATGCCACATATTTGAACCTAGTCCAGTCTTGTTTATCCCTTCATGCAAATACTGGAAGTACTTGTTAATTTATTCTAATGTGATGGTCTTTCAAGTTGTTTTCTCTTAGTCTACTCTGTGAAAAATAGATCAGTCATAATCCAGTTTGTAGAATCTAAAGGTAACATGTAAGTCAATATTTGCCAGCATTACTGCTTAGATTGCATTGAAACAATACTGAATTTGTTTTGGTGTTGGGCAAAATTGACAAATTCAGTTTATATTGTTCTTTAAAAGTTGATATGGAACTTTGTAGTACTCTTAATTTCTAGTCGCTATTTTGTCAGGTTGTATTTGTATTAAAAGATCTATACTACAATGTGTTTATATTGCATACAATTATAATTTCTGTTTTATTTAAATGTTTTGATTTTACAAATTTATTGCAGAACTGAAAGGTTTACATAGAAAGTACAATTACTGTTTATTTTAAGTGGTATAGCTGGCTAATGGCTAAAATAAGTTGTTTTTTCATTTATTTCAGTATTAATGTATTTTTTATTCTTTTATAGTTAGTGATTTCCAGTCTAGTTTAATACACTGAATTATACAGAAATTAAACTGAAGAAGAATTTGTTGGGCACTCAGTATAAGTTAATATCATGTACTAGAATTGGTATCATGACAGAAAAGTGGGACCATTGAATTTGTAATTATTGTGGTATTCTTTTGACAGAATGTTCAGAGGGCAAATGTAGACCAAATTGCTAAAACATAGTAATGTACCAATATAGTCAGCCATTCTCTTGATATATTTATATGTTCAGGTTAAAGCTATGAAGTAACAGCTAGTGGTGTTTTGTTTTTAAATTTTGTAAACTGACATTTTACAGAGAAACTATGACTGAATAAATGAGTGGGAAATAGGAAGCACTTTTTTCAGTTTTATCAATTACTGAAGTATGAAATCATTGTGAAATGTATACTGAGATGTTTCTCCTCACTTCTGTTTTTGCTAACTTTATTCTCTAAAAGATTAAATGTGTGCATACCACATAATTGAGAGTTAATTATGGGAAGTGCATACTAATTAAACTTGTCGATAAGACATGTGAGAAAGGCAGATTTATTTATTACATTTATTGTAGCCTGTCCTAAACTTTAATAACCTTTTTGCTCTATGTTGTTTGTTGTGTAAAGTCCCCCTACAAATTCTAAGGACTATTTCTGTGATGACCATCTTCTAAGTTTCAGTATTGAATGCATTTACTGTACATTTCCTGCAATATCATTATGATTCTGCTGGGACAACTTTATTAATTCTTCATTTGGGAAATGGTTAATAGAGGGACCCACTGTTTCAACGAATTTACAGGAGCACCCCTACAGTTTCATGCTTTCCTGTTCACCTTGAGCTGATGTGCTGTCCTGTCTTAACACAACCACTATTTCAGTTGTCATTGTAACAGAATACACTGTATAGGTACAGCTAGCCCTTTAGAAATTTTCATGGCTTTATTTCTTACTCTTACAAACTCAGCCACAGGGATACACCAACCAGTGTGTTCTTCATGCTTGTCCCAAGCCCGGATAAATGGGGAGGGTTAAGTGAGGAAGGGCATTCAGTGTAAAGTTTTGCAAAATCAATATGCGGACAACAATACAAAATTTCTATACAGGATCGGTCAAGCCCCGGTTAACATGACCGCCACCAGTACATGTAGTCAACAGGGTGCTGGGGGGAATTGGGCTACTGTTGGCAAGAAGAAGAGGGGGAAACCCTCCGGAGGCAGAAGGAGAGGAGGAAGAAGAGAGTGGAACTGAGGGTAGGAGCATTGAATGTTGGCAGTATGACTGGTAAGGGAGAGATTAGCAGATATGATGGGGAGAAGGAAGGTTGATATATTGTGTGTGTAAGAGACTAAATGGAGTAAGGCCAGGTGGATCTGAGGTGGGTTCAAATTGTTCTGTCATGGTGTGGATAGGAGGAGAAATGGAGTAGGGGTTATTCTGAAGGGACAATATGTCAAGAGTGTTTTGGAGGTAAAAAGAGTGTCCGACAGCGTAATGATTATGAAACTGGAAATGGAGGTGTGATGATGAATGTTGTTAGTGCATATGTCCAAGTTGGTGTGCAAAGGATGAGAGAGAAGATTTTGGAGTGAGTTGGATGAAGTGATGAACAGTGTACCCAAGGGACAGAAAGTGGTGATTGGAGCGGATTTCAATGGACATGTTGGTGAAGGGAACAGAGGGATGAGGAGGACGGTCAGTATGATATCAAGGAGAGGAATGAAGAAGGTCAGATGATAGTGGATTTTGTGAAAAGGATGGACATGGGTGTGGTGAATATGAAGTGGGTGGAACATAGGGTGACGTCAAAGAGTGGTGGAAGACACACACAGGTAGATTACATCCTATGCAGAAGAGTCAATCTGAAGGAGATTGAAGACTGCAAAGTGGTGTGAAGGGAAAGTGTAGTTAAGCATAGGATTGTGGTCTGTGGGATGACGCTTGGAGGTCAAGAAGGGAAAAGTGTGAGGGCAGAGCCAAGGATCAAATGGTGGAATTTGAAAAATGAAGACTCAGGTTGAGTTTAGGGGAAGGTGAGACAGGCACTGGGTGGTAGGAAGAATTACCAGAAAGTTGGGAAACTACAGCAGATGTAGTAAGGGCTACAACAAAAAGGTGCTTGGCGTGACATCTGGAAAGAGGAGGAGAAAAAGGAAACCTGGTGGTGGAATGAGGAAATACAGGAGAGTATACAGAGGAAGAGGATGGCAAAGAAGAAGTGGATAGTCAGAGAAATGCAGAAAGTAGACAAGAGTACAAAGAGATCAGGCACAAGGTGAAAAGAGGTGGCAAAAAGGGTAAATAAAGGTGTATGATGAGTTGTATGAGATTGGACAATAAGGGGAGAAAAGGACTGTACTGATTGGCTTTAGAGCTAGGAAAGATGTTGTTTTGATTTGGGAAAATGGTTCAAGGGTTCTTTAGAATAAGTGGGCAAAATCAGAGAGAAGAGGTCCATACTTCAATAAAATTTACTTATTCAATTATAACATTTAAATACATATAATGCAGTTATAATGCAGTAGTGATAGATTATAGAAACAAGTATATGCTTTCAGTAATATATTAAAAGAAACAAACTATGCTTACAGCAATATCAAAAGACACAAACTTATGCTTACAGCAATATCAAAAGACACAAACTTGTGTATCAAAGACCCAGAGCTATCATCCTAGACCAGTAGACTGAGGAGCCCGCATGTCAGTCTCGTCTGTGGATCAACTCGTTAGCCCTAGTCAAAGGTACCGGGCGTGCCAGATTCCCACGGTTGAGTTTCCCAAAAAGAAACTGAGGGCAGAACCTTTCCCCTTATATACTAATTAGGTGTCCTTGCCCAAAAGTGGCTTACTTGCAAGCAGTGTATACAGAAGTGATCAGTTTCAGTACACACCCTTCCAGGGACACGGTATTGTTTTTTTTCTACTTGGCCATGTTTAAAGGGCAAGTGCACGGTACTAGAAGCACAGTAATATGCTTACATGTGAAAAAGCCTCAAGTGAAAACAACCCCTTACATAGCCTTGGCTGTATCTTTAGAACATTCCGGCTGTTTTTCCCAAAACATTAGTCTTTTCAGCTGGCTTAGCTTGAGTGACCAACGCCCATCTGCACTCCTGATTCCTTCCTCTCTTTATTTCACCTTTGCTTTTACAGAGAAAAAACCTTCCATTACAGATGTGCAACAGGTTAGGGTAATAAAAGATAAAGATGGAAACATACTCCAAGCGAGGAGGCATGTTGAGCAGAAGGAAAGAGTACTTTAGAGGCTAATGAATGAAGAGAACAAGAGAGACAAGAGGTTAGATGATGTGATATAGTGAATCAGGAAGTGCATTTATTAACAAGGGAAAAAGTAAGGACAGCTATGAAGAGGATGAAGAATGGAAAAGCCATTGGTCCAGATGACATACCTGTGGAAGCATGGAGGTGTTTAGAGAGATAGCAGAGGAGTTTTTAACCAGATTGTTTAATGGAATCTTGGAAAGTGTGAAGATGCCTGAGGAGTGGAGAAGTGTACTGGTGCCGATATTTAAGAATAAGGGATGTGAGGACTATAGTAACTACAGGGGATAATTGATGAGCTACAGCATGAAGTTATGGGGAAGAGTAAAAAAGCTAGGTTAAGAAGGGAGGATGATTAGTGAGCAGCATATGGTTTCATGCCAAGAAGGGCACCACAGATACGCTTTGTTCTGAGGGTGTTGATGGAGACATTTAGAAGGCCAGAAGGAGTTGCATTGAGTGTTTGTGGACCTGGGGAAAGCATATGACAGGGTGCTTTGACAGGAGTTGTGGTATTGTATGAGGAAGTCAGGAGTGGTAGAGAAGTATGTAAGAGCTGTACAGGATATCTACAGTGCATCCGGAAAGTATTCACAGCGCATCACTTTTTGCACATTTTGTTATGTTACAGCCTTATTCCAAAATGGATTAGATTCATTTTTTTCCTCAGAATTCAACACAACACCCCATAATGACAACGTGACAAAAGTTTACTTGAGATTTTTGCAAATTTATTAAAAAAAAAAAACTGAGAAAGCACATGTACAAAGTATTCACAGCCTTGCCATGAAGTTTAAAATTGAGCTCAGGTGCAGCCCGCTTCCCCTGATCACCCTTTTGAGATGTTTCTGCAGCTTCATTGGAGTCCACCTGTGGTAAATTCAGTTGATTGGACATGTTTTGGGAAAGGCACACACCCTGTCTATATAAGGTCCCACAGTTGACAGTTCATGTCAGAACACAAACCAAGCATGAAGTCAAAGGAATTGTCTGTAGACCTCCAATACAGGATTGTCTCAAGGCACAAATCTGGGAAGGTTACAGAAATGCTTGCTTTGAAGGTCCCAATGAGCACAGTGGCCCCCATCATCCGTAAGTGGAAGAAGTTCAAAAACCCCCAGAACTCTTCCTAGAGCTGGCTGGCCATCTAAACTGGAGCGATCGGGGAGAAGGGCCTTAGTCAGGGGGTGACCAAGAACCCGATGGTCACTCTGTCAGAGCTCAGAGGTCCTCTGTGGAGAGGAGAACCTTCCAGAAGGACAACCATCTCTGCAGCCATCCACCAATCAGGCCTGTATGGTAGAGTGGCCAGATGGAAGCCAATCCTTAGTAAAAGGCACATGGCAGCCACCTGGAGTTTGCCAAAAAGGCACCTGAATGCCCTCTCTGACCATGAGAACAAAATTCTCTGGTCTGATGAGACAAAGATTGAACCTTTGGTATGAATGCCAGGCCACGTTTGGGAAACCAGGCACTGCTCATCACCAGGCCAATACCATCCTTACAGTGAAGCATGGTGGTGGCAGCATCATGCTGTGGGGATGTTTTTCAGTGGCAGGAACTGGGAGACTAATCAGGATAAAGGGAAAGATGAGTGCAGCAATGTACAGAGACATCCTGGATGAAAACCTGCTCCAGAGCGCTCTTGACCACAGACTGGGGCGGGTTCATCTTTCAGCCGGACAACGACCCAAGCACAGCCAAGATATCAAAGGAGTGGCTTCAGGACAACTCTGGGAATGTCCTTGAATGGCACAGACAGAGCCCAGACTTGAACATCTCTGGGGAGATCTTAAAATTTTCACCACGCCTTCCATCTAACTTGATGGAGCTTGAGAGGTGCTGCAAAGAAGAATGGGCTTAACCTGGCAAGGATAGGTGTGCCCAAACTTGTGGCATCATATTCAAAAGACTTGAGGCTGTAATTGCTGCCAAAGGTGCATCGACAAAGTATTGAGCAAAGGCTGTGAAAACTTATGTACATGTGATTTTCAGTTTTTTTTTATTTTAATAAATTTGAAAACCTCAAGTAAACTTTTTTCAAGTTGTCATTATGGGGTGTTGTGTGTAGAATTCTGAGGAAAAATGAATTTAATCCAATTTGGAATAAGGCTGTAACATAACAAAATGTGGAAAAGTGATGTGCTGTGAATACTTTCCGGATGCACTGTAATGAAATGATTGACCATGGTGAGGTCTGCAGTAGGGGGTGACGGATGCATTCAAAGTGGAGGTGGGATTACATAAGGGATCAGCCTGAGGTCTTTTATTTGCAATAGCGTTATGGAGGTTGACAGATGAGATTAGACAGGAGTCCTGTGGACTATGATGTTTGCTGATGACATTGTGATCTGTAGCATAGTAGGAGCAGGTTGAGGAGACCCTGAGAGCTGGGGATATGCTCTAGAGAGAGAGGAATGAAGGTCATTAGGAAAAGACAGAATACATGTTTGCAAATGGGGGGAGGTCAGTGGAATGATGAAGATGAGGAGTAGAGTTGGCAAAGGTGGACAAGTTTAAATACTTTGGGATCAACAGTACAGAGTAATGGGATTGTGAAAGGTAAAAAAAAGAGTGTAGGCAGGGTGAAATGGGTGGAGATGAGTGTGAGGAGTTATTTGTAACAGACGGCTATCAGCAAGAGTTAAAGGGAAGGTCTACAGGATGGTAGTGAGACCAGCTAGGTTATATGGGTTGGAGATGGTGGCACTGACCAGAAAGCAGGAGACAGAGCTGTAGGTAGCAGAGTTAGAGATGCTAAGATTTGCATTAGGTTTGACAAGGATGGACAGGATTAGAAATGAGTACATCAGAGGGTCAGTTAATTTGGGACGCTTAGGACAAAGTCAGAGAGGCAAGATTGCGTTGGTTTGGACATGTGCTTAGGAAAATGCTGAATATATTGGGAGAAGATTGCTAAGGGTAGAGCTGCCAGGCAAGAGAAAAAAGGAAGGCCTAGCGAGGTTTATGGATGTGGTGAGAGAGAACATGCAGGTGATGGGTATAACAGAACAAGATGCAGAGGACAGAAAGATATGGAAGAACATGATCTGCTGTGGCAACCCCTAACGGGAACAGCCGAAAAAAGATTTCTTACTCTTTGAACAAGCATCTTGACAGACAGCTGATTTAATCAATATCATCCACTGCATGATCATTGTTAAAACACAGTCTGCTCCTTCTTTTCTTCCACTTCAGACTTACCAAGCAGTTTCCGCTTGTCTTTAAGTTTGTTCACTTAAATTGTAACAACAACTTCAATAACTTTGTGTTCTTGTGTGTAATTTTTCACTATCTCCCAATTACCTGTTTTTTCTTGTTACGCTATACTATAATCTCTCTGTGCCTCTGTGTTTGCTTTCTTTAACCTTCTCTATTTTAGCATCAATAGTCCAAAACTACCAGTTACAAACCTGAATAGAGTACTAGATGGAGCCACTGAGTAGGAAATTAGAGAATTATAGTTGAACTGTTTTATACTGAATTCTGATTGTTTTACATTAAACCAAAATACCATCTGTTTACATGTAATGTTAATGGAAAATGTATATTGTGGTGGCTTACTTAATTACTTTAAAAACTTACTACAAAAATGTTTCAATTGGTCTCTTTGCATTTATGCAAAAAAAATTTCTGATTAATCAGTTCAATGTTGACGTTGTCTGGACAGAGTAGATCATATTCTAATTACCTCAACTATAATATTCAGATTTCTACCAGTGAATACTGAACTGACTTCCAGTTAATGGAAAAGCAATATTTATTATTTATAGTAATGAGGTTTGGCCAAAAAGGTTCTATGTCAGATTATCCATACCTATGTATTTTAAAATGATGTCAAACAGAGGAATTGAGTTTGTAATTTTTGATCTTTATTTTTTTTTTACATAAAGGTCAAGCCCGTAACAAAGTAAACGTTTTAATTTTAAATTTATTTGTAATTTTTATTT
>NW_024382627.1:0-11597 GCF_016835505.1 Polypterus senegalus
TCTCCCCAACCCTGAGAGGGCACTCCACCCTTTTCCGGCTGAGGACCATGCTCTCGGATTTGGAGGTGCTGATTCTCATCCCAGCCGCTTCACACTCAGCTGCGAACCGATCCAGAGAGCTGAAGATCACGGCCTGATGAAGCAAACAGGACAACATCATCTGCAAAAAGCAGTGACCCAATCCTGAGTCCACCAAACCGGACCCCTTCAACACCTGGCTGCTTGAAATTCTATCCATAAAAGTTATGAACAGAATCGGTGACAAAGGGCAGCCCTGGCGGCGTCCAACTCTCACTGGAAACGTGATCGACTTACTGCCGGCAATGCGGACCAGACTCTGAAACCGGTTGTACAGAGACCGAACAGCTCTTATCAGGGGGTCCTATACCCCATACTCCCGGAGCACCCCACAGGATTCCCGAGGACACGGTCGAACGCCTTTTCCAAGTCCACAAAACACATGTAGACTGGTTGGGCAAACTCCCATGCACCCTCCAGGACTCTGCTAAGGGTGAAGAGCTGGTCCACTGTTCCGCGACCAGGACAAAAACCACACTGTTCCTCCTGAATCCGAGGTTCGACTATCCGACGGACCCTCCTCTCCAGAATCCCCGAATAGACTTTTCCAGGGAGGCTGAGGAGTGTGATCCCTCTATAGTTGGAACACACCCTCCGGTCCCCCTTTTTAAAGAGGGGGACCACCACCCGGTCTGCCAATCCAGAGGCACTGTTCCCGATGTCCATGCGATGTTGCAGAGACGTGTCAACCAAGACATTCCTACAACATTCAGAGCCTTAAGGAACTCCGGGCGTATCTCATCAACCCCTGGAGCCCTGCCACCAAGGAGTTTTTTGACCACCTCGGTGACTTCAGTCCCAGAGATGGTAGAGCCCACCTCAGAGTCCCCAGGCTCTGCTTCCTCATTGGAAGGCATGTTAGTGGGATTGAGGAGGTCTTCGAAGTACTCCTCCCACCGACCCACAACGTCCCGAGTTGAGGTCAGCAGCGCACCATCCCCACCATATACCGTATTGACACTGCACTGCTTCCCCCTCCTGAGACGCCAGACGGTGGACCAGAATCTCCTCAAAGCCGTCTGAAAGTCGTTGTCCATGGCCTCTCCAAACTCCTCCCACGCCTGATTTTTTACCTCAGCAACAACCAAAGCCGCGTTCCGCTTGGCCTGCCGGTACCTATCAGCTGCCTCCAGAGACCCACAGGACAAAAATGTCCTATAGGACTCCTTCTTCAGCTTGACGGCATCCCTCACCACCGGTGTCCACCAACGGGTTCGGGGATTGCCGCCACGACAGGCACTGACCACCTTGCGGCCACAGTTCCGGTCAGCTGCCTCAACAATAGAGGCACGGAACATGGCCCATTCGGACTCGATGTCACCCACCTCCCTCGGGACGTGGTTGAAGTTCTGCCGGAGGTGGGAGTTGAAGCTACTTCTGACAGGAGACTCTGCCAGCCGTTCCCAGCAGACACTCACAACACGTTTGGGCCTACCAGGTCTGACCGGCATCTTCCCCCACCATCGAAGCCAAATCAAAATACAGAAGATCATACCTTAATGATAGCAGCCAAGGCGGCAATCACCACGATACTCACCAAATGGTCTCAGAGTCTTTTTTGACTGTTGATGATTTAAATTAAGGTAAAAAGCAAAGATAAGGGATGGAAAATGCATCATTTTAAAGAAAGACACAGTCTCTTTTACATTTACTTTGGGTAAGTAGATAGATCATTCAGCCATTCTCTAGAAAGTTGAAGTGTTTTACATAGACAGTAGGGAGCCATTGCTACTACCAATGTGCAGTATTCAACTAGGTGATGCAATGGCAGCCATTTTTGCACCAGTATACTCACCACACAATGGCTATTACTGTAGATGTTAAAGGGGTGAAAGAGATAGTTAGCCAAGTAGAGACAGGGGATGATTAAGGGGCCAGAACGGACAAGATCATGGTTTGTGGTTTAGCCAGGACATTACGGTACACCTTACACTTTTTGAAAGATGCTCAGGGATCTTTTATGACCACAGAGAGTTAAGACCTCAGTTTTATTTCTGTTCTGGAGTACGGCACCTTTTTTCAGGACAGTGTCCCCATCACTGCACTGAGGTTTTGTTATCCATCCATCCATCCATCCATTATCCAACCCACTATATCGTATCTACAGGGTCACGGGGGTCTGCCAGAGCCAATCCCAGCCAACACAGGGTGCAAGGCAGGAAACAAACCCCAGGCAGGGCGCCAGCCCACCACAGGGCGCAAACACACACACCAAGCCAACACTAGGGACAAAATTATAACCCGCAATGCACCTAACCTGCATGTCTTTGGAGTATGGGAGGAAACTGGAGTGCCCAGAGAATACCCACACAGACATGGGGAGAACATGCAAACATGAAGCGAACCTGGGTCTACTAACTACGAGGCAGCAGTTCTACCCACTGCGCCACTGAGTCACCCTGGTTTTGTTATCCATATTGCAAATGAATTTCCATAATATAAAAATAAACATTTCAATATATTTTCTGATAGTTGGAATTGTAACCATAAGTGGGTGTCACTGTTCCCCAAAGCACAGACGCAATGTCACCCAACACATAAAGAATTTTTATTTGTCACAAACCTTCCTAAGTGAACACAGCCATTGTATACACAATCACAATCCTCTTCTACTCCGTCTGCCCTCCTGGTGAGGGTCGCCCACAGCTTCTCAACTCTGACTCTCTGATCAAGGTGAGACGCCTTCTTTTATGTTAGATCGTGGAGAAGAACATGTACTCCAAAACAGGGAGGTCATCTGCTGGCAGAATCCCTTGGTGGCAGCCAGGGATTCTAACAAGCTTACTCTTCAGAACTACAGCTTCCTTACAGTTTTGCTGGTATCCAACAAGGGACCATGACATAGAGGCTCTGCCACAGTCACATAGGGTTGAATTGAATTGTTGAATTGTCCTTGGCAGATGAACTCCCCCAGTCCATCCATTAGTCTTTGTCCCACATTGGAATTAGAATGAGACATCATTCCAGCTGGGATGTAACTCCATCTCTGCTGTCAGATCTATCTATCTATCTATCTATCTATCTATCTATCTATCTATCCATCCATCCATCCAACCCACTTAGTCCTGAACAAGGTCATGGGGGTCTTCTGGATCCTTTCCCAGCTAGCACAGGGCACCAGTCTATCTCAGTGTGAACACAGACACCCATACACACACACTCCAACCACACACTAGAGCCAATTTAGGACTGCCAATTCACATTACCTGCATGTCTTTGGATTCTAGGAGGAAACTGGAGCACCCGGAGGAAACCCACGTAGATATGAAGAGAACATGACCTTAACATATAAAGCTGGGGAAAAAGGAACATAAGGCAGCACTTAAGGGTATTTTTTTTTTTTTTTTTAATTTTATTACAATCAATACATAGCAATCAAGTTTTACAAAAAAAAAGAATTATGCTCAGAACAGATCGATCCCCACCCTTGAGAGAGAGAGCAAGCCAAACGGTGTAAAATTTAAGGCTTTTAAAAATACCTAAATCAACAAATTCTCTGTGCTTTATATAATCATTTCAAAATATTACTGATTAGATCCTGCCATGTTTTGAAAAAAGTCTGCACAGATCCTCTAACTGAGTATTTGATTTTTTTCCAATTTTAAATAATATAACACATCAGTTTCCCACTGACTTAAAGAGGAGAGTTTGGGTAATTCAAGTTTATCAGAATAAGTCTGCGTGCTAAAAGTGTAGTGAATGCAATCACAATTTGTTTGTCTTTCTCCACTTTAAGACCCTCTGGAAGAACCCCAAACACAGCTGTTAATGGGTTAGGAGGGATTGTGAGTCCAAGACTGTCTGAGAGGTAATTAAAATTTTTGTCCAGAATAATGTTAATTTGGAGCAGGCCCAGAACATGTGACCTAGTGAGGCTGGGGCTTTTGCAGCGTTCACAGGTTGGATCATGCCCTGGAAACATTTTGGAGAGTTTTAGTCGAGACAGATGTGCTCGATATATAATTTTGAGTTGTATAATTGTATGCTTTGCACATATGGAGCTCGAGTGAATTCTCTGCATTGCTACTTTCCACTCCTTTTCTGATATATTAATTGAGAGGTCATTTTCCCAGTGTCCTCTTGGATCTTTGAAAGGAAGGGATTGTAAAAGGATTTTATATATTGTAGAGATGGAGTCTAACTCCTTGAAATTGAGCAATAATTTTCCAGCGTGGATGAGGGTGCAAGATGAGGAAAATCTGGAAGGTTCTGTTTAACAAAGTTCCTGATTTGAAGATAGTGAAAGAAATTTGTAGCTGGAATGTTAAATTTGGAATGTAATTGTTCATAGGATGCAAAGACGTTGTCTATATAAAGATCTCTAAGCAAGTTAATTCCAAATTTTTCCAGATATTAAAAACTGCATATGTTTGTGAGGGTTGAAAGAGGTGGTTCTTTTGCAGGGTGCCACAGAAAGAAGCTTCTCCGTCTTAAAATGCTTTCTACATTGGTTCCAGATTCTAAGTGAGTGGAGCACAATTGGGTTATTAGTGTATTGCCGATAACGTGTGTTTATTGGAGCACAAAGCAAGGAATACAAAGAAGTACTGCAGGATTTTACTTCTATTGCGGTCCATGCCTGTGTATGTTCTTCTATTTGTGTCCAGGTTCTTATCGACTGTATATTTGCAGCCCAGTAATAAAACTGGAAGTTAGGTAGAGCCATGCCGCCTTCTGCCTTTTGTCTTTGTAGGGTCGCTCTTTTGATGCGTGGATGTTTAGAATTCCAAATAAATGAGGTTATTGTTGAATCTAATTGCTTAAAGAACGATTTATTAATGTATATTGGTATGTTTTGAAATAAAAAGGAGCTTAGGAAGAATATTCATCTTAACAGTGTTAATTCTTCCAGCTAGTGTGAGATGAAGGGTTGACCATCTATGCAAGTCTTGTTTAATTTTTTCCATACAGACGACGAAATTTTGTTGATAAAGAGCTTTATGTTTACTTGTGATCTTTACGAGGTATTTAAACTGTTCTGCAATGATAAAAGGAAGGGTGTCTAATCTAATATTATATGCTTGCGAATTCACGGAAAGAGTACACTTTTATTCAGATTAATTCTGAGACCAGAGAGCTTTTGAAATTCTGTGAGTGCTGCTAAGACTGCAGGCACAGAATTTTCTGGGTCCGATATATACAGTACCATGTCATCTGCATATAATGAGATTTTCTGTTCCAGTCCTTCTCTGCTAATCCCCTTTATCTGATCAGTATTTCGACAATGTATTGCCAGTGGTTCAATGGCAATTGCAAACAGCAGTGGTGACAAAGGGCATCCTTGTCTTGTGCCACGTTCTAGTTTAAAGTAGTCTGAGCAAATGTTATTGATGCAAACTGAAGCTTCTGGGTTAGTATACAGTAATTTAATCCATGCACAAATGTTGGGCCAAACCCAAACTTCTCCAAAATAGTAAAAGGTATTTCCATTCAATCATGTCGAATGCTTTTCTGCATCCAATGATAATAATATTTCTGGGGTGTTTGATTTAGTTGGTGAGTATATTACATTAAACAGGCGTCGAAGATTTGAAGATAAGTGTCGGCCCCTAATAAATCCAGTTTGGTCTTGTGATATTACTGAGGGAGCACTTTCTCCATCCTTCTAGCTATGATTTTAGAGAGTATTTTAACGTCGTTATTCAGAAGTGAAATTGGTCTGTATGATGCACATTGTAATAAGTCCTTATTTTGTTTTGGAAGACAGTGATTAGTGCTTGGCGAAAGGTTTGTGGAAGAGATTGGTTATCTCTGGCTTCTGTAAATGTTGCTAATAGGAGGGAGCTAGCTGAGCGGAGAATTTCTTGTAAAACTCTGCAGGGTAGCCATCAGGGCCTGCTGCTTTTCCACCTTGGAGTGACTTTATAGCATCCAGTAATTCTGATAATGACAGAGGTTTATCGAGCTCCTCCACACTAATAGCGTCAATTTGTGGTATCTGTAATTTATCCAGAAATGCATTAGATTGTATATTGTCTTCTTTAAACTCAGTAGTATATAGGGATTTATAGTAGTCTCTAAAAGTGTACATTATATTTTTGTGTTCGATGATTTTATCTCCATTAGTGTTAGTAATTACGAGATTGCGTTGCATACATCTTGCTTGTGAATTTGTTGCTAAAAGCTTATTAGCTTTCTCTCCATGTTCATAATAATGATGTCTGGATTTGTAAATTAGTTGTTCGGTTTCTTTAGTTGTCAAGAGGTTTAATTCTGAATGTAGAGCCTGCCTCCTCTTATGTAGAGTCTCGCTTGGTAGTCTGGCATGTTCTTCATCTATTTTAGTAATTTCGCTTTTTATCTCTGCTACTTTCTTGCGGATTTATTTCTGTGGGAAAGATATGAGATAATCTGTCCTCTTAAGAAGGCCTTAAGAGTTTCCCAGAGTATTCCTGCAGAGATCTCAGGGGATGTATTTGTCTCTAGAAAGAATTCAATTTGTTTGGATATAAATTCAGTACAATTCTCGTCAGCTAATAGAAGCGGATTGAGACGCCATCTGCGGGGTGAGTGTATGGGGCTTAGTAATTTCAGCTCCAAGATCATCGGAGCATGGTCTGAAATAACAATAGCATCGTATTTACAAGATTTAATCTTAGGCAAGAAGTTATTATCTATAAAGAAGTAATCAATCCTTGAGTAGCAATGATGTACTGGTGAGTAGAAAGAATATGTTCTTGAATTTGGGTTTAAAACCTCCAGGGATCTGATAAGTTGTGATCAGTTATAAACTTTGTAATTATCTTTGCGGTGTTAGTTGCGTTCCCCTGTGGAGGAAGTCTTATCTAAAAGTGGATTTAGAACACAATTAAAGTCCCCAGCCATTATAAGTTTATGAGTGTTCAGATTGGGAATGGATGCAAATAAATTTTGTATAAATTCCTTATCATCAACATTAGGTGCATAAACATTTATCAAAATCATTTTACAGTTAGATAAGTCTCCCATGACCATCACATATCTCCCTTCAGGATCCAATACTACATCTGATGCTACAAATGGTACTGTTCTATGTATGAGAATTCCCACCCCTCTAGTTTTCTTTGTAAAACTAGAATGGAACATTTGGCCAGTCCAGTCTTTTGCAGCGGAACTGATCCTTACTTAGTAAGTGGGTTTCCTGTAAAAATACTATTTTAGCATTTAGACCTGTTAGGTGAGAAAGTACTTTCTTTCTCTTTAATTCGTGATTCAGGCCTTTAACATTCCAGCTTACGAAGTTAACTGTCCCATCATGGAGACACTGATTCTGAGTTTTTGGTGTCATATTATAGTCTTAACTGGAAGTGAAATAGTTTAGGTCTTAATTTCCTATTCCCCCAAGAGTTGTTGCCATGCAGCTTATTATTACGTTGATAGTTATAATTATAAAGATTGAGATGATAGATTAGATATAGATCAAGCCTGCTCTCTTTCTCTTCCCCTTAACCCCCACCCTCCCTTTTTGCCTCCCCAGGTGAGGCTAAAACCCACTTCATGCAGTCCCAGTCCTCTGACATACCCAGAGACAGAGCACGTCCAAAGCACATCAAGCCCCCATGCAGTGGCGCTTTAAGGTTAAAAGATAGAGATATCTGTTACCAATATAGTCTTTAAAAGAGGAAAAAAAAAAAAAGAAAAGAATTTTGCACTTAATATATATACATATATATATACATACATATATATACACATACATACATATATACATATATATATACACATACACATATACATATAATCTTCATCAATTTTAGTGCATTAAGATGATATCCCCAGATAATAAACCCAGGTGATGGTGTTAAAGATGTGTCCAAAACAAGCATAACAAGTCTTAATGCAGTAATAGCAATAACAGCAAACCAAGGGTATGATATTGAACAGTCTCATTTAGGGTACACATGAAATAATTAGAAAAGAAAAAAGAGGAGGAAAACGTAATTAAGCACAATAAAACATAAACATTTAGCCCTAGTAATACTAAGTAATGATAAGTAATAAGTAAGTAATAATAATATAAGAATATGAGAATATATGCTGATAAAAACCCGTATTTTAAAAACAAATAGATCAGACAGTAGATTATTAATCCTAGCGTTATCATTTACCGCCATGACTCACAATTATGTATCAGAATAGTCCGGATCAGCTTTCTTAACTCATTTTCTGCCTCCTCCTTGCTAGCGAAAACATAGAAATGACCCTGCCATTCCACTTTCAGTTTTGCGGATACAGGAGGCCGTATTTGACATTGGCTTGCCGTAGCCGCTGTTTAATATTATAGAAGGCGAGGCGTTTGATAGCTGTTGCTGGAGAGAAGTCAGGGAAGACGCGAATGTGGCAGTCTTCATATATAATATCTTCCCCTTTTTTCCTGAGGAGTTCCATCACCTCTAACTTAAATGATAATCGTTCAAAACGAACTATAAAAGATCTTGGTCGGGGCTGACGGTGTTTGATCGCGCGTGTAAGCCGCTGCTATCTCAGATTCTGCTTTAAAGTCGCCCCGATTATTTTAGAAAAAGTTCAGTTCGAATTTCACGGGTTTAAACTTTCTCGATTCTCCGGCAGCCTTCAATTCTGACATTATACCTTCTATTCCCATCTTCTAAAGCAGCCAGTCTGTCTCCAAGTTTTTCTCCGAGTTTTTACATTCAACTGACATTTACTGCTCTTTCCTCGGCACGGCAGCTAGATGTTCGGCTATTTCGATCCGATTCGTGAATGTCTCACTAAGATGCTCCAATCGATCAGCAAGCGTGCTCAGTTTAACTGAGTTTTTCTCAATGCGCTCTTCGATTTTACCCAGCACCTGTCGAAGTTCAAGTTGTACCTCTTGCGAAGCCTTTCATTTGCCTGTTGGATTTCCTGTTTTAATTCCTGTTTCAGTCTCTCATGTGCCTTTGCCGTTGCTTTCTCATTAGCCTTCTCGCTTTTCTTTATATCTTGCCTGAGCTCAGCGAGCAACACTTTCAGTTCAGATAGCTCAAATGTGCCTTCTTGTGCCGTAGATGAAGCAGCAGACTCTGCTGAAGCCGGTGTCCCCGCTGCTCCAGTCCCGCGTAATTGCGTAACTGAAGTCGCGGACCTCCCGGCCTTTTCCAGTTTCAGGTAATCCTCTCCAATCGGCGAGCTATCCACATCTGCACTCACGATCGCACCTTCGCTCCCCTTTTCGCTCTCAGCCGGCGACGATGTAGCGGACCGTGGTCCCGAGGAGTCTGTACTTTCGCCCATCTGATCCAGGTCTGTCTCTGAGAGGCCGTATCTCGAACTAGGGCTTGCTGATCGCAGCTTGGATGTAGCTTTAGTCTTCGATTCTTTCGGACCCCCCTTCTTGTTGGCCATGTTTATATGTGTTTACATATACTGTAGCGGTCCCTCTCGGGTTGAATAAATACAGGATATCTCAGAATAATAAGCAAATAATATGAAAAATAGCACCACTGCTAGCGGAGCTCCACTTCAGACGTCCATCTCTCGCATCGGACGAGACCATCCAAAATACCAAGGGTATTTTTTTTTATTCTTATTTCCTATCTGGAGATCTTATCCAACCATGAGGTGCTGACAGCAGTGTCTGGAACATTCACAAGGTTGAAAAAAGCTGCAAAAGATCAGGCCACCCAGTGTGTGTTTTTCTCCTGTTTAGGTGAGATGGGCAGCTGATGCTGGAGGACACGTTCTTTAATGCTAAGACTTCTCTGTCTCTCATTCTCCATGACTTTGCTTTGTTTCAGAGCACATCACTTGTAGGACAAGAAGATGCCAAGGATTACAATGATCATCATCATCTTACTGCTTCTTCTTAGCTTGAATGAATTGATGTAAAGCTCCCAAGTTGTAAGATGTTGTGTATCTTTGTATATCTGCTGTTATTGGTTTTAATGAAAATAAATATAATTTATAAGTACAAGCTTAAAACTCAATTCCTTTTTCTAATTCTTGTTGTCATTGACAAAAGTCTGGATTGTCCAGTCCATGTCTAGCTAAGGTACGTTAAGGCCACATGATGATGCTGAGGTGAAGTCCTCCATTGGTGGTAAAGCTGACTTGAAGTAAAGGTTTGGAAATGAAAGACAGTCCCAGTCAGCAAGGTGTCTGTCATTAGAGGTCCGATGGGTTACAAGGCAGACAGTGAGACCAATAAGAGCTTACAGGTAACTGGTATTGACCTTTCTTCATATCCACCACTTAAAAAGAACCTAAGAGTGCAGTTGGTATTGTTTCTTTTAGGTGGTCTCGTAACAACATTAAACAGTCTGTTTGTTGAATTTCAAATTAAAGCTCACACACAAAGAAATAAAACAAATAACATTCATTAAACTGGCTATCATTCAATTCAAGAAACAATAAGGGCAAAAAGAAAAAAAACTCCACACCTTGGATTAAGCTTCAGAGAAACGATGCAGAAGGAGGTCTGTTATTAAAGTTTGAGCACTCACAGCAGAGTCTGGGCAGCCTTGAGGTGAACTGCAATGGTGGCTAACGTGGTACTCAGACACGGGGCACAAGGTTGTTAGGATTTACTTTATTTATTGTGCAGATGGTGAGAAGAAGAAACAAAAAACTCAAGGGTATGTGAGAAAGAAGAAGTTACTGAATTTGCATCAACTTACACTGTGGCCATTTCACAGATCATTTAGATCTTTTATTTCAATATTGCTAATTTTCATTGTGTCATTAAAGACCTGAAGCGAGTTTTGTGAAGCCGCACCTTTTTATTCTTATTATTCTGTATTTGACACGTAGTGTTATTCAGGATCACACTCCTAGACTATTTACAGATTTTTTTATAACTGCAGCTCTACAGATTTAGGTCAATCCATCAGGACCATAAACTGAAGTTAACACATTAAATGTGAAATGGTGGTCTTGTGGGCAGTAACTAGGCACAGGATTTGACCCCAGAGCTCTTATAGATTGACTTTTGTTAACTTGAAGAAATTAAAACTTGCACACAGTGCAGACAAATCAATGTTCTTGGATTTCTCACTGACTTTATTAACCCGTTATGCACCTGATAAAGTAATTCTGGACCAGTTGTGGTATCAGGACTGGCATAGCTGCACTACTGACGTGACTTTAGTTTTGAAACTCTGACAGTGCATCTGTGACGATGAGACCACTGAAGTTAGTCGTTTTATTCATGGGATGTCACAGAGATATCAGAATTTATACTCACTCAAAAAAAAAATCAATACATAGAAACTAGCACCTTGTAGCCCACATAAGTATGGGGTGCCATTTGTAAAATAGTGTACTTGATTTTTTAGTGTACTTGCATTTTTGAAGTGCAAAATCTGAAATCACTTGTTTAAATTGCAAATATTAAACATAAATGGTGAATCTATCTGCTAAAGGCTAAGTGTTGAAAGTAAATGTTAAAAATTCTATATGTCTCTGCTAAATAATGTTGCACTTAAATGATACAATTCAGACTTAAATGTTATATGTCCCTGCTAGACAATAAATATCTAACATACTGGTTTAATCACGGGTGTCGAACTCTGGTCCTGGAGTGGCTGCAGGTATTCATT
>NW_024382628.1:0-5888 GCF_016835505.1 Polypterus senegalus
TCTGCAGAATGAGAGAAATATGTATATAATGTAATGTAATGGTGGCCAATTCTTTGCAATAGCAAAAAGCCATATGTTTGCACTTTTGAGCATTTGAATAGATAATGGACATGTGGATTATGTGACACAAGTAATGTGAAATTTTGTTTCTTTTTCCAATGGATGTTTTCATCATTTGCCGTTGTACAGGATTGGTCACCCATTAAAATTCCATTATATGGTGTTTTTCTCATTCAGACAAAACATGTAGTCATTTTTTTTCTCTGCTGTCACTATAACTACTGTCACATGATAATGTAGGAAGCAGCTGAAGGCAAAATGTGACATACATCTGCCCAGGCGCGGAGATTGCCTAGCCTTTCTTTCACAAGGTTCTCTGCAGGTCTTACCGAAATCCCACACAGGAGCCGCCATTTTCCAGGAAGGACACATCACTTCGGTTCCATTTGAGAATGAGGTCACTTCCGGTTCCGGCCCCAAGGATGATCTCTTCCAGGTCCGGCCCAGGGCGACATCATTTCCATCCCTCTGTGCTATAAAGCTCACTGCCTTTGCTTAGGCAGGCAGTTCTCAATTTTTGGACTCTGTTGTGTCAACAATATTACAATGCCTCAAAGACTTTTGCAGCGGAAACGTAATAAAGCGGTGGCTGCCCCAAACCTTTCACGTCTCTGGTCTCCACTTATTACAGTGGCGTGGTCGGCAGGATGGGTGTCCCGATGGAGCCGGGACACGAACTATCACCGAACCAGGTGGGTGATGCGGGCGAGTTTCAGGGCGGGGAGTGCGCCGGAGGGAGTCAGGAAGGGCCTTGATTGCAGGCTCTGCTCCATGAGCACTCTTCAGTTGGAGACACCATCTACCGTGGAGAGCGTGGGGGACCCACAGGCGTGGGCTGGCTTCTGGGAACACACAGGTGGCTCAGTATGCTCTCCTTGGCAGGAAGCCAGGCTGCCCGCCGGGACCAAGGTCCCAGTTAGCGATGGGATTGTCCCAGGCCGGCAGGTGAAGGAAATCATAAACTGGAGTTTAACTTAAGCAAAGGGCTGTCAGAGCAGGCTGGCTCTCTGGCAACAGGTGGGTGAGTGGCTCACGACCCATTCGAGATTAACCCCTTACAAATAGTGCAGCAAGTGGCCTGTTTGCTGCTGCTGAAAAAGACTACCCCAGGAATTTGCCCAGCGGCCTGAAATGAATTCCATTCTATAGACGACTGCTGGCTCTTGCAAACCAGAGGCGGCTGTGAAACCTGGGAGGGCAAACAGCCGCTCTGTGGACTGCCGGAGCTATGACCCACTAAAGCAGTCCCTTCCCGCATTCCAGAGCTTGTTCGAAGTCGCCGGGCCGTCTATTGCGACCTGTCGAAGGTAAAGCGGACCGTAAAGGGACAATAAGCGAGGGGATTGTTTGTGCCACTTAGCAATCTGGCGGATAAACACTTTGAGAGGCTGCTTATTAATGGACATAAGATCACAGCTGTTGATTCGGCAATGCTTGATGTCTGTCGTTGCTACGCCGTTTTATTCACTACGCCAACAGTGGATTAAAAGAAGACCGGTCTAAAATGTATACCGCGGAGATATCCGCACGCCACAATACCGCCCGGTAACTACGTATGTCTCGGAGGAACCGCCCGACAGCTTACCGTGGCGGTGCATCCGGATCCTCCGTTCCCGTAATCCTCGGCGAGACTGGTCTGATAATGTAGCGGTGGTGGCGGCTCAGTGCCGGCAACGATTCATCTCAAGCTGCTTCACGCCCGATATGTAATCAGCCGACAGGGAGTAGAGCGTGAAGCCAAGAAGAGTGGCGAAGACACTCCCCGGACCCGTCGCGGGCTACTACGTCATCCACTATGGCGCCCGGCAGCGAGGAAAGGTCTCCATGCCAAGGTCAGACCGGACCCGCTCTCTGAGTTGCACTTTCAGTTTGAAGCGCCCGGCCTTTCAAGAGAACAGTGGAATGACTCTGCAAAACTACATAAAGAATGCAGTGGTTCTCGTTAACGGCCAACGCCGCGTTGCCCATGCCACAGGGACCTCCTTTGTCGTGGATAATGATTTGTTGTATCGAATTACTGAACATGAGGGAAGGTCCGGAAGTTGTTGCTAATCCAGCGGACCTACCGGCGGCAGGTTTTGCCGAGTTAGCACCTCCCACCTTCTTGGAGGTATCTCGGCTCGATAAAACATTGGAAGCGAATTAAGCTCCGTTTTTCAGCGAGGATTAATGAGGAGGTTCGCGCTTTGCGTTTCCTGTCCGGAATGTCAGCTACGGCAAATTCCTAGGAGGGACCGTGCTCCTCTGGTTCCCCTTCCCCTTAATGGCGTTCCTTTGATAGGATTGAGGTTGACATAGTAGGACCCTAGAACCCTCAGCCGAGGATATAAATATATAGATCCTGCGTGGTTATGCTACCCAGTTCCTGACGTTCACGTTTGGCGCTCGGCACCACAAAAAATATTGCGGGGAACTAGTAAAGGAGTCTTTTCGCGAGTAGGCATTCCCGAAGTCCTAGCCGGACCGAGGAACACCTTTTACCGGAAGCGTTCAAGGAGACTGCCAAGTTACTGAAAATAAAGCATTTAAAGACCTCGGTGTATCATCCTCAAACCGATGGCCTAGTGGAGAGAGATTTAATCAAACTCTCAAGCAAATGCTCGTAAGGTAGTCAACAGGATGGGAGGATTGGGACCAACTCCTCCCCTTGTCCTCTTTGCATATCGGGGAGATTCACCTCAAGCCTCTCGGAGGTTCTCTCCATTTGAATTACTGTCTGGAAGACAACCCTGGGAGTTTTATTGGATATTTTAAAGAGGGCTGAGAAGGAGGCACAGCCCTCCACTAATATTTTGGAATATATCGCCCAGTGCGCGGTAGATTTGATGCAATGACCGATTCTGAAGTCATGGGAGGCAATCAGCACAGGCCACGCCTTTATGACCCGTGTACGACTCTCCGGGAGTTCAACGGGGGATCGCGTCATGGTATTTAGTACCAACTTCTCACTCTAAACGCTGCTCGCGTGGCTAGGCCCTACAGAGGTGGGAAAGGAGAGGATTGGTTGACTATTTGGTGAAACAGCCCAATCGCCGACCAGCTGGCGAATATATCATGTAAACCTGCTGAAACCGTGGAAGGAGAGGGGTCCGATCCCTCCTCCGGACAACCCTGTACTCTCTTGGCGAGTAAGTTCCTTTTAATTTCGGCGAGCAGCTATCCCAGGCGAAACAAGAGCTCGGAAGCAACTGTCACGCTCTGTCCAGAGGTGGTAAGTGAAAAACCGATTGGGACCTCTCTGATTGCTGGCATGACATATTGACTGACCGGGGGGTGATGCGTCCAGTGGCGACCCTACAGACTCGGAGGCAAAGAAAGTAGAAGTGGAACTGGAAATCAAGCGAATGCTGGCACTAGGAATGTCGAGGAAAGTAGTAGTCCCTGGTCAGTCCCATCGTCGCGATTGCTAAGCCTGACGGCAGTTGGGTTTGCAATGACTTCCGCCGACAGCAAGTTTCCAGGTCGATGTATCCCATGCCTCGGCGTGGATGACCTCCTCGAGAAGACTGGGACCAGCCAAATATGACTACACTTGACGCTGACAAAGGGGTACTGGCAGGTTCCTTTATGAGTCATGAAGGAAAAAGCCCGCGTTTAGCACTCTAAGCGGACACTGGCAGTATCGTGTCGCCCATTCGAATTTACGGGGCGCCTGCGACTTTTTCAGCGTCTGGTGGACAAAGTGCTCGGCCCCGCAACTGCGTTCTGTGCTGCCTATCTGGATGACGTGGTATCTGTTCAACACCTGGAAGGAACATACAATAGTCACAGCAATTATTACCGGACACTGGGAGGCCGGGCTCCGAATCAACTGAAATGTTTCTAACGGATTGAGGAAGCCAAATATTTGGGCTACCTAGTGGGCGAGGGTACTGTGAGGCCACAGTGTTCAAGTTGCAGCCATAATGGCTGGCCCGATCCGCAAACCAAGCGGCAAGTCCAATCCTTTCTCGGTTTGGCCAGGTACTACCACACCGGTTTTGTGCCTCGCTTCTCGAGGCGGGCGCCCTTGACCGACTTGACGAAAAGAGCTCCTAATACGGTGGTATGGTCTGTCGCGGGGGCTGCATTCAGTGACTTAAAAAGGGCTGACTGGCACCTATCTTGATCTCCCCTAACTTCTCTCCCTTTCCATCCTCCAGGCCGGGCGGACACAGGCTTGGGTGCAGTGTTGGGCCAAAGCGTCGTGATTGTTGAACACCCGTTATGTACCTGAGCGGAAACTGTTGGACGAGGGAGACCAGGTGCAGCGGCGGTGGAGAAAGAGGCGCTCTGGCGATCAAATGGGCAGTAACTCAGCTGCGGTACTACCTCTTGGGTCGCGTGTTCACTCTGGTGACATGCACCTCTGAAGTGGATGGCCCTTCACAGGAGTGAATCCAGCAGATCACGGTGGTTTCTTGACCTGCAGCAGTACAGAAATGTCGCTGGATTTACCATCGACGGAGGTCTCTTCATGCCGCGCCGATGCCTCTCCCGGTGCGACCTCTCGGTGCAGGTCGCCCAGCCCCGGCAGGTCTGGGCTGAGAGTCTTGTCACCTGCGTGTGCATGGGAAGCAGCTGAAAGGGCTTAGGAAATACTGTTGCTTATCTGCCCAGGGGGCGGGGTGCACTGACGCTCTTTCTGAGTTCTCTGCAGGTCTTACCTGGAAATCCCACCAGGAGCTCGCCATTTCCAGGAAGGACACATCACTCCGGTTCCGCCCCAAGAATGAGGTCACTTCCGGTTCCGCCCCAAGGATGATGTCACTTAGTCCGGCCCAGAGGACGACATCATTTCGCCCTCTGTGTTATAAGTCACTGCCTTGGCTTAGGCAGGCAGTCTGTTTTGGACTCTGTTGTGTAAACAACTATTACAATGCTCTCAAAGACTTTTGCAGCCGGAAACCGTGAAAACGGGTTGGCCCCTAAACCTTCCGCGCCTCTGGTCTCCACTTTATTACACCTGATGTTTTGTTTTATAGTGCCGCTTTAGATTAAATCCCGTAATTACAGCCAGCATTAGCTCCTACAAATGAGACACACGGGTTCAGGTAAACATATACTCAGCCTCCCATTGGTTTTAAAGGCTCTATTTCAGAATCAACTTTTCTTCAGCATCGTGGTGAGCTAGCTTCGTAATAACTTGCAGCATCTTAAGGTAGACTTGATTAACCGTAACTGATCTCGCAAGGCAGCTGAAGCGCTGCATTATGGGATCTGTAGTTTATTGTAGTTACCAGTGCTTCATATACCCGGCTTTAATAACAATAATACAGTATATAAAATGATCTGCGGGCCGGATATAATTACACGCGGCCTGATGTGGCTCATGCCCTTGAGTTTGACACACATATGGACTAAATAGAACTTGAAAGATATATTTTTTCAAATGTGATCGCTGAATTCAGATAGAGTTGAGCCGCACTACAGCCTGCATGCCTCAATAAGTCATCCTCCTGCTCTTATTTTTACCGTTCATCTAATGAATAACTGAGTATGGTTTACCAAACAATCACTGATGGCTAATAAAAATCCATTATTCGAAGTGTGATCGGTTATATATATTATATATATATATACCCGCTGCAGACATGGAGAAGTAGTGTGTTAAAAAGCTAGAAAAGATAAGGGAACATTTTAAAATATGTAAATGACTGTCAATATACAGTATTTGTTTTGTGAGTGTACTGAGTGTTGCTGTCATCAAGGATTTGATTATCATTATTTCTTTCAATCAGGTTCGTATTTGTAGGATGTGTTGTGTTCAAGTTACATTGTTTGTCAATCGTGTAAAGATAACAGGTCATTCATCGACTTTATGCATCAATAACAGCTCCCTTTTCCCA
>NW_024382629.1:0-19925 GCF_016835505.1 Polypterus senegalus
TTGGGCCCTTTTTATTTTTATTACCAATTTTAAAGCTGTGCACATCTGAGTGGCAGCTAAAGGCTCTGGTGATGGTAATTACCCACCAATCCAGGGGCTGGCACTGTGGACTAATCAGTTAAATTCTGAGCTTCCATCTGAAAAGATTTAATCCACAACTTATTGTGCTTTGTTGTTTTCAACCTTTTCAGTTATACAGGGTCATCAGGATGGTGCCCCAGCTCTTTAACGTAAGTGTGTCTCCTTTTCATAGCTGTCGCCTTCTCTGGAAGAGACCACACATTATCACAGTCCCAATCATAGAAATAGAGTGAGTGGAACCTCTAAAAGTCCCATGAAACTAGCCAGGAACTTCACTGACCTGCCCAGAAGAGGCTCATCTAAACTTAGCCAGGACCCTAATACTACCGGCTGGCTTTAACCTTAGAAGATACCAAAAATGGAGAGCAGGCTTAAACAACTATTACAGCCCCAAAATGAACAAAAAGCTCCACAAGAGTACGGATAACCGTAAAACTTCCTGATTTAACTGGGCAAATGAAGTATCTTATAAATAAATGATTATATACAAAACTAGCTGTGTAAGCCCATGCTGTAAAAAGCCAAGGTACCTAGAAACTATTGAAATGCCAGAAAAAATTAAAATGTAGAGTTGGTGGTTTCTGCTTTTGTTCTCACCCCAATTGTCTATCTAGCAAGCTTCTCCTCGTAGGTTGTAATTTGCGTATGTACTCACCCACTTGTGTATTACGACTCAAGTGAGATTTTCTCTCTCGGTGGTTTCGATCACTGATGTGCTTGTCTCCTTTGTCTATCAGCTGACTAAGCGGTTTCTCTCTCCTTGGAGATTTCATTTTGCCGATGTGCTTGCCTCATTTGTGTATTCATGCAAGGAGTTTGTCTTCGTGCGGTTTCACTTTGGAGATGGAGTCGCTTTTTTCAGCTTCATGCTGTAGCCTCATACTTAGTTCTTCTTCTGACTCATTACCTTGCCAGCTCTTTGAGCTATGCTGTAGACCTCACACTTTGGGCTGGACAAACAGTCACACACACTCCAGTTTATATATAAGATAGAAAAATACAAAAGAAAGGTTCAAAGGAGCTAAAAGAAGCACAAAGTAGTTAATCGAAAGAAAAACAGTCTCAGTATCAAAAATAAAATCTATTAATAAAAGAAAAAATGACAATAAATACAACATAGAAAATAATAAGCCAATGCAGAAAACACAATTCTCACTGATACCTTCACAAACAAATGCTCGATTGCTGAATTCTGATTCTGGCTGCAGTATAAATCAGAAGGATAACCACATACTAAAACAACTAACATGTACGTTTAAAAGAAGGTTATTAGACATAATAGAAAATACATTAAAAGTGGCATAAAATAACTCAAAAATTAACAATTACATACATTAATGTGAGATATAACAGACTAAGCACCGTCTTGTACTGGTCTTCTGAAATGGACTATCAGATATGGCAAGATGGGTGAAGGCCTCCAAAAGACCATTAAGGACCTTCACTGACTCATTTAACTTCAACCAGCAGACTGTTGGCTACACAGTCATGAAAAAGGGAACTGATAATAAAAGTTAAAAAAAAACCACTCAAAGTCCTAAAATATATAAAGATGTTTTACAATGGTTTTAAAACTCTAACCTTTATATCAGGAGGATTAACCAGAGAAGGGGAAGAAATAATGCAAAAAGTAGGAGCCTTAAAAACTGTCCAAAGCAAACAAATCCAAAAGCACAATCCAAGAGCAGAATCCAATAAAGAGCAGCACAAAAAAATCCAAGAAATCAGAAAAATCAAGAAATAACAATGCTCCACTGCTAGTTTCTTCTTTCAATACCAGCCCAAGAAGTCATCAATGACATGCTTGAATGACTACTGACCAGTTGCACTCATGCCAATCATAATTAAGTGCTTCGAAAGGTTAGTCATGTCCCACATAAAGAGTAATCTCCCTGCCTCCCTTGACCCTCTTCAGTTTGCATACCACTCAAACAGGTCAACTGATGCTCTTCCCTTCACCTCTCCCTGACACATCTGGATAAAAAAGACACATACTGTATGTCAGGATGCTATTCATAGACACAGTCATCCCTCAAAAGCTGGTTGTAAAACTGAGCAGGTTCGACCTGAACACCACCCTCTGCAATTGGATCCTGGATTTTGACAGAGAGACCGAGTCAGTTCGGATGGGCTGCAACACTTCCAGCAACATCACACTGAGCACTGGAGCCGCGGGCTGCGTGCTTAGTCCACTGCTGTTCTCCCTGCTGACTCACGACTGCAAGCCACACACAACACCAACCACATCATCAAGTTTGCAGATGATAATGATGGTGCTGGGACTGATAAGCAGGGATGATGAAACAGCATATAAAGATGAGGTGGAACGGCTGTCGCATGGTGTGAAGACAACAATCTATCTCTCAATTTGACAAGACAAAAGAGATAATCGTGGACTTCAAAAAATCACATCCTGCCCACATCCCACTCAGCATCAACAGTTTAGATGTGGAGAATGTTAGGAGTACCAAGTTCCTCAGTGTGTACATAACTGAGGAACTACATGGATGCATAACACCTCATCGCTAATCAGAAAGCCCAGCAGAGACTAAACTTCCTGAGGCAGCTGAAGCAAGCAAGTTTTCCCCTTTTCCATCCTCACCTCACCATGTTCTACAGAGGCACCATTGAGAGTGTTCTGACCAGCCGCATCACGACTGGTATGGCAACTGCAACATATCCGACCGCAAGCACCTGCAGAGGATAGTGAAGACAGTAGAGAACATTATTTGGGTGCCTTCCTTCACTACAGGACATATTTTAAAAATGCAGTGTCTGCAAGGCCTGCAGCATTGTGCAGGACCCTACACCCCTCACATGGAGTTTTCACACTTCTGCCATCCAAAGCCAGATCTCCCAGGCTATAGGAAGTTTTTACCCCCAAGCTGTCAGACTTCTTAACAGCATGCTGCCCTCTGGGATCTTCCACACTTCTTCAGTCACTCTAAAACAGAACTTTTATACATGCAAGCCAATTTCCTACAAAGACGAGTGTGCATGTAGAAAGAACTGAAAATCTCATACTGACCTTTAAATATTTTGACACTCTTGATATCCTTCTGCTGTGAAACATTCTGACCTGTCATTGTTTCAACATGTCTTGACAACTAGTATCTTACACTGATAATTTCTGTATTATCAATATCTATTATTTATTTATTATATTACATATGTATTGATGATATTTATGTACCTAGATTGCAAATACCATACACTGCATCAATGTTCATATTGCTACTACACGTCCCAAAATTGCTGATACTTTGTCTTGGCTTTGCACAATGTCTTGTCTTGTTTGTGTTTTAATTTTAAATTAAAATTTTAATTTATTATTTGCACGCCATGTTGTTACACTGTGGACCCTGAGCTTCTCAATTTCGCTCTATCTTGTATATGGTTGATATGACAATAAAGTTCACTTTGACTTTTATAAAGCCAAACGAGAGCCCAGCAGTGACATCAGGGTGACCCTACCTCCTGGGGCTCCAGGTAATGTAACATGTAATTATTATATTATAAATAAACTTAACAAAATTAACATAGAAACATGAAGAATAATGAAATAACCAGCAAAATATTGAAAATATGCTGTGACAGATAGGGGCTTATCACTCCCTTGAATCCTTGTCCAAGATGCCAGACACCAGATAAAAGTCCAAAAGGAGACTTTATTAATACAGCACAGTGCACAAAGCACCTCCTCTCCACAATACTCATTAAATAACCAATCACAAATATAATAAACAATTCCTCCACTC
Organism: Polypterus senegalus; assembly: GCF_016835505.1. NCBI lineage: Eukaryota > Metazoa > Chordata > Cladistia > Polypteriformes > Polypteridae > Polypterus > Polypterus senegalus. Next base: position 3,840 of record NW_024382629.1, read on the forward strand.
CCAGACGTTGCCACCCTTCCACCCAGCTTAGCTCAGCGCCTGGGCTTTCCCACAATCCTTTTATAGTTCCTGACCCAGAAGTGTTCCAATCCCAGTCCATGTGATTTCATCACTTCAGGGGCAGATCAAAAGTCCTTTTCGACGCGGAAGCACGTCATTCCCCTTGTCCATGTGACTCGGACGTACTTCTGGGATGTAAAGCAAATAAACGTCGTTCCTCCTTGCAATGTCTCCTAGCGGCCCCCATGGTATCCAGCTGTGCATAAAGACTTCAATCTCCATGATGCCCTGCTGGTCTTCGGGGCACCTCCATACTGCAGGGAGGGCTCCACTTGGCGGCGTGGGGTATTGGCGGATAACGGCCGCCATACACCTACAATGCTACAATCCGTGGTGTTATGGGTCCACAGCTTGCTAAGCAAAGGCCATTCATTTTAAATAGTAATCGATCGCCATGCTTAGCGAGGGGACATTCATAGTGGGCCGGGACGATCAGTGGGTGTGGGCGTTCTCACCTAGTGCACAGGTGAGGAACTGCCCACATTCATGTTGTCCGTGGCTAATGCTGCAGCTGCTGTGGCCCTCGTCATTTAAAAGAAGCTGAGTGGTTGTGGGGAGGAAAAAATGGAGAGAGAGGAAAGGAAAGGAAAGGAGAGGACTGAGGTTACCGGAGCAGGAGGAAGCAGGTCGGTGAAAAGAGAGAGAGAGCGAGCCGAAGAGCGAGCGGAGGCGGCGAATGGCGCATGGACAGTTCGTGGAAGCTGGGTGTTGAGCCGACACCCAGGTGTTTGGTGATGTCACTCCCGCTGAGTGATCAGGTAGCGGAGTGACCAAGGGAAGACGACTGGCGCAGAGAGGCCATGGAAAGGCAGCGAAGTCGGAGACTTGGCTGGAATCCCCAACGTGCGACCTGGCCGTTGTGGGAAACCAAGTTCTGGGGACTGGATGAGTGCCATCCGAGCCAGGGTTCGGGAGGTCTCCAGTCTCGTGTGTGTGTGTAGAGGGAGGGCAGCTGCAGAGGCGTCTTGCCTGCTGCTTGGCCCAAACGGATAAGCAGGTGAGACGCTACCAGAAAAGCAACGGATTTGTTATTGTTTTAAAGACTGCTTCCCTAAAGAAGATTTTAACCTCTCGTTTAAAGGATTGTTTTTTCTATTTATTGTTATATTAACCTCCACGCTTTTTATATTGGATTATTTAATGAAGAACTTTTGGAGCACTGCACTTTACATGAACACTGTTTATTTTGTTGACTGTTTTTTAATAAAAGCACTGTTTTGCACTTTTTACCTTCCCCTTGCTGGAATTATTTGCCTCCACTGACAGCTCACTGAACATTATCGCGGTGTTGGGTTCAAGGGTTCCCAAACAGCCATGGGCGTGAGCCAGAACCCACATCGCACATCCGGTTGCCACATAACAACTTGAACCACCCTTTACAATTCTTAAAGTGCACACTTAGTGACCGGATGGCAGTGATAAGGCACTGGTGCTGCTCAGGACCTGCCTTGCCATCTCTAGGTGAAGTATGGTGTGGCAGCAGCATGGTATGGGGAGCTTCTCAGCAGCAGGGACAGGAGACTGATCGAATTGAGGGAAGGATGAATGCAGCCAAAACAGAGAGATCCTTGAAGAAAACCTGCTAGAGAATGCACATGACCTGAGACAGGAGTAATGATTCACCTTTCAGCATTAAAATGTCCCAAAACATACAGCTAAGAAATACTAGAGGTTCCAAGGACAAGTCTTTGACTGTCCTTATGTGGCCCAGACGTAAACCCCATAGAACATGTGTGGAGAGACCAGAAGATGATATCTTCCAGATGCTTCCCATTTAATCTAATGGAGTTGGAGAAGATCTGTCAGGTACAATGAGATAAACTGCCCAAATCTAGGTGTGCAAAGACTGTAGAGACTTCCCAAGAGGACTCTAGAGCTGTAACTGCTGCCTTAGAGTTTTCAACAAAGTACTGAAGTAAGGGTCTGAATTCTTCTGTGAATGAGAGACTCAGTTTTGATTTTTAATGATTGCAAACTGTTCTGAAAACAAGTGTTAATTATGTCATTAATGCTTATTTATAGATTGATGGGAAAAATGGTAACTTTTATTTATTTAAAATTTAATTTACAACACAAAGTATGCAGAAATTGGTCTGAATATCCCTAAACCACTGCACAGCAGTCTGGTAACACTGCTTGTAGTTATTTCTCCTGCATAACTTGAACATGGGGCTGGCTTTAGCAATCAATTAATAATTTCAGTGTTCAATGTCCTATTAATAAAAAATCATTCTTAAATGTACTATGTTTGTTTATTACCATTGCAGCACCAATTTCATAAGATTTAAATCTGTGAAGTTTATTTAAGTAAATAATCAATACAAGTGGAGCAGCAGTTACTGTTCTCTAATAGCCACTAACAACCACATCCCATGGTATTAATGTTTGGGCCATTGTTATCTAACAAAATGTAAGTCTCATGTTGGGGCCAAACTAGTACTATTTGAAAACACTACATCAAATAATTCACAGGTAACTCACTGGACTGGATATTTCTGATTAAGTACTAAATTTGTAGCAATTTTTACACACAGGGGCATTATGACTTGTGAGGATAGCCCATGGAGACCACTCAGAAATAGTAGGATAGGCTGGGAATTCATCGATTTGCTAGAATCGTTGTGGCTCTGGAAAATTGTCTTTGACTTTGGCTCCCTGAGACACCTTCAATTTTGATCAACCTTTGTTGTTAGGATCAATCATCTAATTTGCTCACTGGGGAGAAAACAACAAAAAGAAGCTTTAATGCATTATGATTACGGAGAATTTCCAAACCTGAAGTAAATGGAAAACATTTAGGTAAACTCTGAATTGACACAGCGTATAAATGCCATTTTCAGCTATTGGCTCTTTTAAGTTCAAAATGTGTTATGTTGATATATCAGCAAGAGGTAGAGGAAGGTGGGTCACAGCATATGAATGAACTAACAAGTTTGTTAATTACATTTTAATGTAAATGACAACATAGTGGCTACCCTTTAAAATGTGAATTTAATAATGGGTTACATTATAACATTTATGTACTGTAGGAAACCATGGCATTGGAATCCCAAGAGGCACATTTTTTCCAGAATTGTGGCAGCTGAGTTTTTGTATTCCTCCTCCCTGGTCAGTTAACCACAGCATATACAGGGTGGGCCATTTATATGGATACACCTTAAATAAATGGGAATGGATGGTGATATTAACTTCCTGTTTGTGGCACATTAGTATATGTGAGGGGGGAAACTTTTCAAGATGGGTGGTGACCATGGTGGCCATTTGGAAGTCGGCCATTTTGGATACAACTTTTGTTTTTTCAGTAGGAAGAGGGTCATGTGACACATCAAACTTATTGGGAATTTCACAAGAAAAACAATGGCGTGCTTGGTTTCAACGTAACTTTATTCTTTCATGAGTTATTTACAAGTTTCTTTTGTTTACAGCCATTGATATGTCGCAGAGGTTAACATGTGAGGAGCGGATAGAAATTGTGTTGATGTCTGGTGAACGCAGTAACCGGGTCATTGCAGCAGATTTCAATGCAAGACACCCTACGAGACCACCCATCTCCCATGCTACAGTTAGCAAACTGCTTGCTAAGTTTCGGAAACTGGTTCAGTGTTGGATTTGCCAAAATGTGGACGCATGAAAACTGTCACTAATGAAGAAACATCAGTGGCTGTCCTAGCTTCATTCAGCAAGAGCCACAGCGTAGCACTCCGCATGTCACTGGAGAGTGGCATTAGTCGAACATCCTTCGCGGATATTAACTACTCACAATGGCACCCTTACAAACTCCAGCTACTGCAGCATCTCAAGGAGGATGACCCAGATCGGCTGAATTTGCAGAATGGGCAAAAAAAATTGGAACAGGACCCTCAGTTTACCCAGGAGATTTTGTTCAGTGATGAGGCAAACTTTTAGTGAATGGTGAAATTAACAAACAAAACCGCCGCTATTGGTCTGACACTAACCCACATTGATAGATTCCTCCAAGACTGTTGGAACAAAAAATTGATGGTATGGTGTGGTATATGGGGACAAAGATAGTGGGCTATTCTTCATCAATGGAAACCTCAAGGCCACTGGATATCGAAATTGCTACATGATGATGTGTTCCTCTTTATGCACTGAAGCGGGCACGTCCCTGATTTTTTCCAGCAAGATGGTGCACCACCACATTATGGGTGTCAGGTCCGAGCATTCCTAGATGAACAGCCTGGAAAGTGGATTGGTGTCGTGGGCCAGTTGAATGGTCTCCGATCTGACCCCCTTAGACTTTTATCTTTGGGGTCATCTAAAGGCAATTGTCTATGCTGTGAAGATACGGGGATGTGCAGCACCTGAAACTACGGATACTGGAACCCTGTGCTAGCATTTCTCCTCGGTGTTGCTATCATGTGTGAAGAGTGGAGAAGAGGGTTGCATTGACAATCAAACACAATGGGCAAACACATTGAACACATTTTATAAGTGGTCAGAAACTTGTAAATAACTCCAGACAGAATAAATTTACGTTAAACGAAGCACACCATTGTTTTTTTTTTGTGAAATTCCCAATAAGTTTGATGTGTCACATGACCCTCTTCCTATTGAAAACAAAAGTTGTATCCAAATGGCCGACTTCAAATGGCATGGTCACCACCATCTTGAAAAGTTTCCCCCCTCACATATACTAATGTGCCACAAACAGGAAGTTAATATCACCAACCATTCCTATTTTATTAAGGTGTATCAATATAAATGGCCCACCCTGTATTATGAAAAACCCGTAGCGCACTGCACGATAACATGCAGTGAATACACTTGACTTGAGCATTAGTTTTCATCACTTTCTCTGCGTTAGCATTCATTTGCTAAGGCGTTGATCGCTCTGCTTCCCGAGCAGCTCTTCTTTTCTCCACCCTAGCAGCCCACTTTTTCCTTTCTTCCATTGGCATCTTTTTGCATTAAACTTAAAGTCAGTGTTTGTGTTGCAATTACTTAGTACATTTTCCTTAATTTTTTACTTAAGATGGCACCTAAGGAAAACTGAAGACTGATTTAAGATTTGAAGAGGTAGGGGAAGTGATGGCAAAAATGGTAGGGATGAGAAAGGCGCCCGTAAACATGAGCCACACGCCCACCCTGCTGGCCACTGCCAGAGTTGATTCTACAATTAAAAATTAAAGAGGAATAACCTTGAGATCGTCATCACCCGAAAGCAGATAGTAGATGTCACATAGGTCTTTTCTGCTGGCTGCTATCGGCATTATTCATTGCTTCCTCCCAATGACTCACACTAACCTCTCTCTCTATCATTCCTCCTAGGGCACAAAGCAGAAGCAGACAATGGCCGACAGTGGGGTAACTCGCATTGAAATCGAGTTGAAGAACTCCAGGCACTCGACGAAACAGATTCAGAAACTCCTGTCCCGACGGAGATACCTTAGAGGTCTGAAGGCACGGCTGCTGGATAAACCGCCCGCCATCTGTAACGCGAAACATCAACCCTAGCAGGCCGACCTCACCCCGCGCTCGAGACGACACCGCTGATGACCTGGTGGATTTCAGCTATGCAGGTGGGGGTTCAAGGCCAGAGCACTCCATCGGCACAGGCGAGCATCCTATCTCAGAACCGATTGACCTCTCCAGCGCCCCCAGTTCGCCTCAGCCCCTGGTGATGTAATAGTGGTAGGTGATTCTATTGTTAGAAACCTTAATATCGCATGCCCTAATGGAAAATCGTTTGTTTCTTGTTCTCCCGGTGCTTGTGTCCGAGATGTGATTAGACGTGCGCCAGTAGTCTACGAAAAGCACAAGGAGAGGGCAGTTGGAGCAATCGTTTTGCATGCCGCGTAAATGATATAAGGCATTTTATGAAAAGCACTTTGAGTTACTGTTTGATGAAAATGTGCTATAGAAATAAATGTTGTTGTTGTTGATATGTGTACCAAATTTCGGGTCAATTGGTCAAGCGGTTTAGCAAGCTAAAGTGATTTAAAATCCTGGACAGACAAACTGACAACCACGTAGCGTATTATATAAGAAGATTTAGACAACAACTTTGGCCAGGATATCAAAAATTTGCCTATGGTTAGTATGTTATGTTTGATTCCAGTATGTCATGATTCGGTTCTAATTTTTAATGTTGCTAAGTGGCTCCTGTGTCTCTAAAAATAATTTATACAATGTTTGGGGGGTGGGGGGATGAGATCCAGGAGTCTAATGTTCATTTATATTTTTTATTTCAGTACTTCTTTATTGATGTTTGTTATTTTTTGCATTAGAAACCAACTGTAATTACACCAAGTTAAAACTAACAATGAAAAAATCTCAGAAGGTGATGGGTCAGTAGCCAGAGGGAACACAGGTAGGCCCAAGATCTAGGAATCTAGCTTAGTAATGGAATGGAAATGAGCCCTAATGACATAAAAATTGGTATGGAGTAGGGAGTCGGCTCATTCCATTGGTCACTGGAGGACTGAGTTGTGGCTGAATGTGATTGGTATGAAGTAGGGAGTCAGTTTATCCTATTGGTCCGGGAGGTACATCAAGGAAAATAAGGTAACAAAGAAACTGGAGGAGGAAAGACCAGGGCCTCATGTATAAAAGGTATGTAGCACAAAAATCTTGCATTCCACGTTCCAGCTCACTTCGAGATGTATAAAACTGAACTTGGTATAAAGCCACACATTTTCATGGCAGCCTCACAGCATGCGTATGCCAGTTTCTGTTTGGTTTTGCAAATGGGCTGCACCCAGAATCAAAGCAATGCTACTGTTTCTGTGTGTTACCCACGATTTGTAATGAGCTTGTATTTAGTTGTAAGTTGCAAAGTCCGCCAAGGAAATAAATGTAAAATGTAAATGTGGATAATGATTTAAAGACTAAGAGGTCAAAGTGCCTAAAGAGATCAAATTATTCTCATCATATGACAGTAACATTGGTGAGGAACTGTTGAAGAAGTAGATAACCGTGGGGAGCATAAAAGAAAAAGTTGGAAAATTAAAGTGACTTATTCAAACTTCACTTTTTCTGGGCTTGGTTCTATGAAACTCCTGCTGACTCTTAAGCAAGAATTAAATAGGATCTGCTTTGGTGTGCACTTTGATGCTGTGAGGAAAGCAATGGGTTTCAGTACAAAACTGAAGAAACCATTAGTGCCCAGCAGGTTAGAAACAATTTTTATCTTCATGAAATTATGAACTATAAGCACAACACCTCATTCTATGTTTGTCTTAGTAGATCTGTGATAGAAATGCTACGGCACAGTTGGATTTAAATAAGCATTTCTCACTACTGTGGTTAAATTTGTGCCTGGCTATGAGAAATCATGCATTAAATGGTGACTTCTTAAAATTCTGTTTATTTGTTTAGAAGAGAACAGTGATGAAAGCATAATGAACTTGAAAAGGTGTGTGACTGAACTGCGTGATTACATCCATAGATCAGAAATAAATATACATTTTCTGAAATGAAATCTAAACTGCTCTATGTTGTGCCCTTGAGAGTTTAGGTGATGGGTGCCTCACCAGATATCAGTAACTGAAAGGACAGCGTTCAGTTCAATTTTTTAAGTGATCCTATATAATTAATTTCTCCATTATAATATATTTTAAGTTGGAATATTTTTAAGTTGGCACCATTCAATTGGATTTTCACAAGTGGCACTATATATATATTGTAACAAGAGGAGACCAGAGACGTAGAAAGGTTTGGGGCAGCCACCCGTTTAATTCGGTTTCCCGGCTGCAAAAGTCTTTGAGGCATAATAAAACAGTTGTTACACCACAGAGTCCAAAACAGAACTGCCTGCCTAAGCAAAGGCAGTGAGCTTTATAGCACAGAGGGCGGAAATGATGTCGTCCTCTGGGCCCGGAACTGAAGTGACATCATCCTTGGGGCCGGAACCGAAGTGACCTCATTCTTGGGGCCGGAACCGGAAGTGACGTGTCCTTCCTGGAAATGGCGGCTCCTGGTGGGATTTCCCGGGTAAGACCTGCAGAGAACTCAGAAAGAGCGTCAGTGTACCCCCTGGGCAGATGGTATAACAGTATTTCCTAAGCCCTTCAGCTGCTTCCCATGCACACGGGTGACAAGACTCCCCTCAGCCCAGACCGCTGGGTCGGGCGACCTGCACCGAGAGGTCGTGGGCGGAGAGGGCATCGGCTTGGCATGAAGAGACCCCTGTCGATGAACGAGCGTATACTTGTACTGCTGCAGGTCAAGAAACCACCCGTGACCCGTGGATTCGACTCCCGTGAAGGGCCATCCACTTCAGAGGTGCATGATCCGTCACCAGAGTGAACACCCACCCAAGAGGTAGTACCGCAGCTGAGTTACCGCCATTTGATCGCCAGAGCCTCTTTCTCCACCGCCGCTACCTGGTCTCCCTGTCCAACAGTTTCCGCTCAGGTACATAACGGGTGTTCAACACCGCCGACGCTTTGGCTCAACACGGCACCTAAGCCTGTGTCCGGCGTCCGCCTGGAGGAAAAAAGGAAGAGAGAAGTTAGGGAGATCAAGATAGGTGCTGAAGTCAGAGCCCTTTTTAAGTCACTGAATGCAGCCCCCGCTTTATCAGACCATACCACCGTATTAGGAGCTCTTTTCTTTGTCAAATCGGTCAAGGGCGCCGCTCTCGGAGAAGCGAGGCACAAACGGCGGTAGTACCGGCCAAACCGAGAAGGATTGGACTTGCACTTGGTTTGCGGAGGGGGCCAGGCCATTATGGCTTGCAACTTGGAACACTGTGGTCTCACAGTACCCCGGCCCACTAGGTAGCCCAAATATTTGGCTTCCTTCAATCCAAAGAAACATTTCTTGGGGTTGATTCGAGCCCGCCTCCCAGCTCCGTAATACTGCTGTGACCTGCTGTATGTGTTCCTTCCAGGTGCTGGAATAAATGACGACGTCATCCAGATAGGCAGCACAGAACGAGTTATGGGGCCGGAGCACTTTGTCCACCAGAGCTGAAAAGTGCAGGCCCGTGTAACCCAATGGAAGGACACGATACGCCAGTGTCCGCTAGAGTGCTAAACGCGGTTTTTCCTTCACGGACTCAGTAAAGGAACCTGCCAGTACCCCTTTGTCATGTCAAGTGTAGTCAAGAATTTGGCTGGTCCCAGTCTCTGAGGAGGTCATCCACGCGAGGCATGGGATAAGCATCAATTTGGAAACTTGGTTGCGACGGAAGTCATTGCAAAACCTCCAACTGCCGTCAGGCTTAGCAATCAAGACGATGGGACTGGACCAGGGACTACTACTTTCCTCTATTACTCCTAGTGCCAGCATTCGCTTGATTTCCAGCTCCACTTCAACTTTCTTTGCCTCCGGGAGTCTGTAGGGTCGCTCACGGACGATCACCCCGGGTCAGTCAATATGTCATGCAATCAGAGAGGTCCGACCGGGTTTTTCACTTACCACCTCTGGGACAGAGCGGATAGCTGCTTCGAGCTCTTGTTTCTGCCTGGGGGATAGCTGCTCGCCGAAATTAAGGGAACTTACTTCAGCGAAGAGAGAGCAGGGCTGTCCGGAGGAGGGATCGGGATCCCTCTCCTTCCACGGTTTCAGCAGGTTTACATGATATATTCGCTCAGTTGGTCGGCGATTGGCTGTTTCACCAAATAGTCAACCAATCCCTTCCTTTCCTTAATTTCGAGGGGCCTAGCCAATGGGCGAGCAGTTTAGAGTGAGAAGTTGGTACCAATACCATGACGCTGATCCCCGTTGGAACTCCCGGAGAGTCGTACACGGTCATAAAGGCGGGCCTGTGCTGATTCCGCCTCCTCTATATGACTTTTAGAATCGGTCTTATTGCATCAAATCTACCGCAATTGGGCGATATATTCCAAAATATTAGTGGAGGGCTGTGCCTCCCTCCAGCCCTCTTTAAAATATCCAATAAACCCCGGGTTGTCTTCCGTACAGTAATTCAAATGGAGAGAACCCGTAGAGGCTTGAGGAACTTCCCGATATGCAAAGAGGACAAGGGGGAAGAGTTGGTCCCAATCCCTCCCATCCTTGCTGACTAACTTACGTAGCATTTGCTTGAGAGTTTGATTAAATCTCTCCACTAGGCCATCGGTTTGAGGATGATACACCGAGGTCTTTAAATGCTTTATTTTCAGTAACTTGGCAGTCTCCTTGAACGCTTTCCGAGGTAAAGGCGTCCTTGGTCTGTCAGGACTTTCTAGGAATGCCTACGCGAAAAAGACTCCTACTAGTTCCTGCAATATTTTTTTTGGTAGCGAGCGCAACGGAACGGCTTCAGGGAATCGGGTAGCATAATCCACGAGGACGAGTATATATTTATATCCTCGGCTGAGGGTTCTAGGGTCCTACTATGTCAACCCCAATCCTATCAAAGGAACGCAATAGGAAGGGGAATCAGAGGAGCACGGGCCCTCCTAGGAATTTGCCGCAGTTGACATTCGGACAGGAACGCAAAGCGCTGAACCTCCTCATTAATCCCGCCAGAAAAACGGAGCTTAATTCGCTCTAATGTTTTATCGGAGCGAGATGGCCTCCAAGAAGGGGAGTGTGCTAACTCGCAAACCTGCGCCGTAGGTCCGGGATTAGCAAAAACTTCCGGACCTTCCCCTCATGTTCAGCGACCCGATACAACAAATCATTGTCAACGACAAAGTGAGGTCCCTGTGGCATGGGCAAATCGGCGTAGCCGTTAACGAGAACCACTGCATTCTTTATGTGTTTCAGAGAGTCGCATTCCACTGTTCTTCTTGAAAGAAGCCGGCTCGCTCTAAACTGAAAGTGCAACTCAGAGAGCGGGTCCGGTCTGACCTCAAGGGCGGAGATTCCTCCCTCGCTGCCGGCTAGTGGATGACGCGAGTAGCCCGACGGTCCGGGAGTGTCTCGCATTCTCTGGCCTACCGCCCCACTCCTGTCGGCTGATTACACGTGTGGAAGCAGCTTGAGATGAATCGCTGTCATCTATAACGAGGCCATAAGTTTTTGGGAATGCTTTCTAAACTACCGTTACTTATCAGACCAGTTCGCCCGAGGATTACGGGAAACGGAGGATCCGGATGCACGCCACGGTAAGCTGTCGGCGGTTCCTCCGAGACATACGTAACACCGGCGGTATTGTATGCCGGATATCTCCGTGTATACATTTTAGACTGGTCTTTTAATCCACTGTTGCGGTAGAATAAAACGGCGAAAGCAACGACAGACACGTTACTGCCGGAATCGAACAGCGCTGTTATTTTATGACCATTAATAAGAAGCTCCCGTATGTCTATCCGCCAGGGATTGCTAGGCACACAAACAACCCGCCATTGTCCCTCACGGTCCGCCTTGTTCCCCGACAGTGCTAAGCCAGACGCCGCGACTGGAACAGGCTCTGGATTGCGGGAAGGGACTGCTTTAGTAGGACATAGCTCCGGTAGTCACAGAGCGGCTGTTCTGCCTTCCCAGGTTTCACAGCCGGCTTCTGGATTTGCAAGGTTTGTAGCAGCTCGTCCATAGAATGGAATTGCCCAGGCGGCTGGGCAAAATCCTGGGTAGCTTTTTAGCAGCAAAACAGGCCACTTGCTGCACTATCTGTAGGGGGTCAACTCAATGGTCGAGCCACTCACCCACCTTTGCCAGAGAGCCAGCCTGCTCTGACAGCCCTTTGTTTGAGGTTAAACTCCCAGTTTATTATTTCTTTCACCTGCCAGCCTGGGGACAACCCATCGCTAACAGGGACCTTGGTCCCGATGGGCAGCTCGGCTTTCCTACCAAGGAGAGCATACTGAGCCACTCGAGTGTGTTCCCAGAAGCCAGCCCGCCTGTGGGTCCCCTCTACCTTCTCCACGGATGGGTGGTCAACCCGGTTATGCTCATGGAGCAGAGCCTGCACGCGCCTTCCTGACCCTCCGCGCACTCCCTGCCCTGAAACTCGGCCCCGGTACTCACCCACCTGGTTCCATGAAAGTTTGTGTCCCTGGTTCATCGGGGACACCATCCTGTCGGCTACGCCACTGTAACAAGAGGAGACCAGAGCGAGAAGGTTTGGGGCAGCCAGTTAATTCGGTTTCCGGCCGCAAAGTCTTGGAGGCATAATAAAACAGTTGTTACACCACAGAGTCCAAAACAGAACTGCCTGCCTAAGCAAAGGCAGTGAGCTTTATAGCACAGAGGGGAAATGATGTGCCCTCTGGGCGAACTGAAGTGACATCATCCTTGGGGCCGGAACGAAGTGACCTCATTCTTGGGGCGGAACGGAAGTGATGTGTCCTTCCTGAAATGCGGCTCCTGGTGGGATTTCCGGGTAAGACCTGCAGAGAACTCAGAAAGAGCGTCAGTGTACCCCGCCCCCCCCTGGGCAGATGTATAAACAGTATTTCCTAAGCCCTTCAGCTGCTTCCCATGCAACACGTAGTATATATATATATATATATATATATATATATATATATATATATATATATATATATATATATATTATAACAAGAAGAGACAGCAGGCAAGTTTGGGCAGCCACCGCTTAATGCGTGTTTCCTGGCTGCAAAAGCAATTGATTCATGTAGTCAAGTTTACACGACAGAGTCCAAATCAGAACTGCCTCCCAGAGCAAAGGCGGAGGCTTTATAGGATATATATATATATTATATATATATTGTCACTCACGTGCAAGTTGGAGGCAGTCAAAGAGCCTAAAGGTGAGTGAAATCTTGCAAGACAAGGGACTATCACGTGGTACTTACCTGAATCTCTTTCTACCTGAAGAAAACTGAAGAAAATAAACCTCTTCATTTCCGCTTCAAAATGGCCATATAACGTCACATCGGGCCACTTTAATGATGTCACTTCCGGGTTCCACGATCCATTACTTCTGTCTACCTGATGACATTGGTTCCGTGTTCCCCCCCTCCAATCATCACTTCCGACCAACCATTTCCTCTCCCATCATACATTCTGTTGTATAAACGCCTATCTTGTCTACAGTAAATCATTCATTTTGTACTACAAAGTCATTCTGATTCACTTTCTTTATTTCAATTGTCTGGACGACAATATATGGGGACAATCCCTAAACCCTTTTTTCTATTTTGTGAAGACTCTTCATTATCACTATATATATATATACTGTATATATATATATTCTAACCAGAGCTTCCGGCGCACGGAGGGCTCAGGGTTAGCTACACATCCCTGTCGGCCTCCTGACTCAGTTCAGTGTCAGTTGCGCTCTGATACCTCCAGAAGGCTTTTCATATCCTTAAAGGAGTGTCATCGACCTGCTGGCGAGAAACTCTGCATCACATTACTAACCCCTCACAGGCCATGTGTTCCACCACCTGGCGAGCCTGGTAAATATCAGGCCTCAGCCAGTGGCCCATCTTACTCCAGAACTCAAAGGCCTGGGCCCTGGCAGGGCAATCTGGGTCAATCTCCAGAGCCTCCACTCGCTCGCCTGCTGGCCCAACGTGACGGCGTAGTGGCTTAAGATTTCTGCACCCAGGAGGTCATAACTGGCGGCTTTCACGATGGGGAGGTCGTGATAGGCCCTCTGCACGGTACCCTTCAAATACGGTGCCAGTATGGATGCCCATTCCACCCGCAGACACTTGTTCCGGTGGGTCCTCTCAAAAATCAAGAGATAGGACTCTATGTGGAGGTGGAGGCCGCACAGGCTCCGGATTTACTGCATTGGTCTCCGCCAGCTCCTGCTGTGTGGATGCCTGTTCCAGCTGTAGGGCTTGGATTTGGCCCGCCATGTTCGTCAGAACAGTATTAAGGTCTTGGCCTTCGGTCATCTTCCGGACAATGTATCCTGCCGACTACACCACTGTAATAAAAGAGACAACAGTGCATAAGGGTTGGTGTTTTCCTGCCCTGTATACTGTACAGTATGCAAACAAATTGTTTTCCAGGTCAGTGATATCGCCTAGCATTACAACAGACAGTTGAGTGCATATGATGAGGGGGACCATTTATGGGGTGGGACCGGAAATTGATGGATGGAATGCTGGGAAGGAACCAAGGTGCAGTATGGGAGCCATGAAGTCATCAGAGGTGGCCCAGAGGAAGGGAAGGAATGCGGAAGTGGTGACGCGTGGTTAGGGAATTCATGTAAAACTACAGTGGTGTTGTTTCTGCTTTTCTGTGAAAATAAAAGAAAGGTTAGTTAGTTAGTTAGCCTTTGTCCCCGACACGATATATTATGCTGCTCATTGGGTCTTTACGCGGGTCCCTATGCAGTCGTGCGTGACCAAATATATATATATATATATATATATACAGTTATATATATATATATATATATATATATATATATATATATATATATATATATTCACAGTTTAAACGCAATTTATTACTTTTATTAATTATGTAAAGAAAAACCCTTATTTTATAGCCCTTATTTTATATAATGCCTTTAATAGCAAACTTATACCAGGGTATTTGACAAACATAGTACCATGGCTATGCATGTATATATCTACAATATTATAAAACACTATATGATAAAAATCTGTGTGTCCAGTCTATCAGAGCTATCTGATTGGTCAGTTTGGCTTTGGTGCTGCAACAATAGAAGAAGCACGAGGGTGAGCTGCACAAGGAGGAACACAAAAGGTGTAGAAACATCTCAATATTGATGAATGAAATGGGATGAACCTGAGCTAAAGTTCAGTGTCAAAGCAAAGGAAAAGCACTGCAAGCTCCATGGATAAATGTTGTGGTGCCAGCCTGGTCATCCCTGTTTAATTCTGTCCACAAAATAATAATGAAAAAGAGGCAATATGCACGCAATATAAAGTTCAAAAATAAACAAAACAAGCAAATGTTGGGTTTTGGTCAGAGTGTGAGCAGCTCCATCTTGTGGTGCTGTTTGTTCTAAACTGAATGCCTCCTTCCAGCAGCTGCAGAATTTATAGATAGGGAGCCGGAAGGGACAGGGTCATTGCCCTAACTGAGCATCTTCTTTGTACTGCAGAGGGAATAAAAGAGAAGAAGATTAGCAAGCACTCCTTCTCGACCAAAGGTTTTAGTGCCTACCTCAGATAAGCCCAGATTTTGACCTACAGACAAGCATGTGTGGATATATATATTGTATACAGTATAACACAGTATAAGATCAGACATTATATGAATAAAATAGAAGGTATTTACTCACAAAAAGCACCTCTTCACAACCCTCCAGTAATCAGCCAAAAAAACAACACAAATAAATTCTCAATTATTCTTCCTCCTCTCTACCTCTCCACTAAGTGTTGCCCGCTGCCACTGCCTCCCAACTCTGACAGTTGAAGTTAGGGAGCATTCTTCCTATTAAACCAGACTTGGAAACTACTTCTTGTCTTCCATCCAGGTCCCTGGCAGCTCCCACTGGTTTGCTTTTCCAGACTCCAACTCCTATGGCACCCTGCAGGTGTCCTGATCAGATTTAGCTTCCTCCTGTTGTGTGTGGGAATGATCTGCTCCTTGTGATCTGCTCCTTGTGGGCCTGTTTGCCTGCTCCTTCCATTATGGTCTCCTAGCTGGGCATGAATTCTTCCTTTATCCCAGCCAAGATGCCTGTTCTTCCTCTCTGGCACTTACTATACATACATATATATATAAATTTATACATACACACACATACTATATATATATATATATATATATATATATATATATATATATATATATATTATATATATATATATTTATTTTTTTTTTTTTTTTTAATATATATCTATATATATAGTATATATATACATAAACGGTATTATTTTTTCTTAATTTTCAAAAATGTGTATTTGGATTTGGCTGCTATGAATTTGCATTTTAGTAAATCTTTATTTACTCTTCTAAGCATTTTTGCAATACTAATGAGTGCCATTATGAACAATGCAGCACATCTTTCCCGTCTGACACACCAACACTATGAACTTTCAGCCAATGAATCATTCAATAGAAGTGTGTCAAGAAATGCTATGGATGCTCCTTTATACCAGCAGCAGATCGCAAGATGCTTCACTGTGACTGTGACAGCCAAATTAAGTTTTTTTCTTTGTTTTACATTTTCCTTTGGTATTTTGGGTCACTGTTATCTATTAGTTTCTA
>NW_024382630.1:0-9346 GCF_016835505.1 Polypterus senegalus
TCCAGGAAATGCTGAATATACGGTGAAAGACAATCCTGAATTTGCCATACTTATGCATCCTGGCCCAGTTCAGAACTTCCCACAAACCTAATATGCATGTCTTTTGAATGCGAGAGGAAAACTAGAATATCAAGAGAATTCCTCTGCAAGTAAGAGGAAAAAAGTGCAAATTCTTACCCTACTACTCTGAATTAGATTCTGTTACACATGGTATTTTATTATTAAATTGTTATTGTAATGATTAAATCATTAATTGAAACACATATGCAGCCAGTGTATAAAGAGAATGGTAATGTTATCCATTCATCTGACTATTTCTTTAAATACTTTTATTCAGTTCAAGATTATGGGCATTTGGGATTCAAACTGAAATTACCCATCCATTTTCCCTTCCAACTTATACAATGCAGGGTCAGAGTGCGGCTGGATCCTATCCTAGCAATCATTTGATGCAAGACCGGAACACTACCTGCCTGGACAGGGCATCAAATGCTTAATTGCTTAAGTAAGGTCATAACACCAAGAGATTAGCTATTTTGCATTTTAAATATAACTATATTACTACTAAGAATTGAAAAGGTGAGAAAAGCCCAGCAAACATCATTCAGATGAAAGAATTTTTCTTTAATACTACAGAGATACCAATAAATGTATCAAAGTGAATCTCCTTTTTCATTCCAACCTTGCAATACAAACAGCTTAAAGACCTGTGTCCATTACAAAGGAAACACGGCAAGAAATACAAAACACTCATCTTCACAATAAGCACTGATGTGCTTTTAAATATGACTGTCAGAGTTGAAACCAGTGTTCTCCCTAGCGTCTTTTAGGGGGCGCTCCGCCTGGCTAATTTAGTTGAGCGTCCGGCTGTCATCTCGCATGAGATTGTGAGATGACAGCCGCAGATCTAATGATCTGCAGAGATGGCAAGGGACGAGCAGGTGAGTGGGCAAATATTTTAGAGGTAGGATCGCAAGTTGCAAGGTGCTAAAGCTAATAGCGTGGACGAGGCGGAGCATAGTTCACAAGCAAAGAGAATGGGGAGGATGGCTTTCGTGAGGAGAGTGTACATGGTAACAGCAGGGGCGGCGCAGTTTAATTACAGTAGCAAGGAGTATGGAGAGGTGGGCAGGCGAGAGGAGGCTGTACATGCTAATAGCGGGAGCGGAGCTGCACTTCACAAGCAAAGACGGTGTGGAGGTGGGAGCGCAAGAGGAGGACTGATAAAATAAAAAAAATACTTGCTTAACCAGCCTATCAGATATCAGAAAAAGGGCGTCAGGAAGTGACGTCTCTGTTCTCAGTGTCAGTGCAGTCTGTGTAGTACTGCTAAGCTTATGTCGAGAATAAAGTTGACATTTCCACTTTATTCTTGCCGTTTATCTCAGGGTTAAAGGCGACATGTTGACTTTAGTCTCATAGGTTGTCGTTAAAGTAGAGCATCGTAAACTAAACTTCATCTAAAAATAAATATTTAAATTACTAGATTTTCTCAAATCCTGTCATACATTATGTAGCGCATGAAATACTTTGTGTTATCGTGTTGTGATTGGTTATGTGGAGAAATAAAAAGGAAGGATAGGAATTGGGGTTTTGGTATGTCAGATAGAGACAGCATGCATGCAATAATGAAAGCCCGCTCAGAAGAACATCCATTGAATTCTGTGTTCGTGTCTCCAACCACCAGATCACGAACCCTACATTTACACAATATTTAAGTTAAACCTGTGCGATTCCCTTTCATACATCCAGTTTTTTGGAGCCTCATCACACCTGCCATAAAGTTCTCTACACTGAAGGTACACCTGGGGACCCCTTACTGCGAGGGAGCAGCACTACCGCCACACTACCGTGCCTGTTCAATACCTGCTTAAATGCATTTCATCATGAAAATGATATCAAGTATGTATCTTAGCATTGTAAATGTTCAGAGAGCATGAATATCATGAAGTGAAAGTATTCTGTGCAGTGATTCCTCCCAGTGCCTCCTCAGCGCAAGAGGATGTCCGGTTAAGAAGTGTGTAGTGATTAACAACTCGGTCGGGGAACACTTAACACAAAGCATTTAATGCACTACACCACCTTATGACGGGATTTGAGAAAAACAAATAGCGATGATGGAGGGTCATTGATATTGTCCTGCGGGATGCTGCGGTTGATGTGGTGGAGAGTCTGAGCTTAGAGTATCTGGAGGATCCATGAGGGTGGGTTCACTAGGGGGGTCTTGGGCTGGGGGGCTGCTGCCCCACTCTGGTGGTACTTGGGTTGCCTCGGGGGGTGGACTTCTGGTAGTTGTGTGTGGGGCCTTGGGGGGTCTTGATGGTGGCTGCATCGCCCTTGGGTGGGGGCCTGGTGGCTTGGGGTATGAGGGCGGCCATCCCCTGATGGGGATCTGGGTGGGGTCTTGGGGATTGGGTCCTGGCATGTACGCTGCCGGGAAGAGGGCCGGAACATGGGGCAGTGCCGGGCCCTGGCTCCGGGAGCTCAGGATGAGAACACTTCTGTTCCACCATGGGGGAGGGGGATGTCCTGGAGGGGGAGGATCCAACTTTACCTGGGTGTCTTGTGTCTTACTTAGTCTGAATGTTGAGTAAATGTGGGGATGGGAGTAAATATTCTGCTGAGGTGTTGTGGGTTGGTTGCCTCGGACTCCGTGGGGCTCTGTGATGCTGCTGCTTTGCGACGTGGCTAGATGGGCTGGGGCCTCCATGCCCCGGGTGGATTTTGGGAGCGGAGGTGCCTATTGGGGCCAGTAGGGGAGCTGGCTCCCTGGAGGGCTCAGGCCCCTTAGCCGTTCCTCCCCATCCTCAGACATTTCTCTCCTCCTGCTCCTTCACATCATCACACAAACATGCACATAGGGCCTTGGGGTGTGGGTAAGTCAGGGGGTGCAGGTATGGATCCCATTTCCGCAGTCCTGTGGCAGCCTACCCCCCAATTTTATTTGCACATTAAAAACTTCCACAAACAACATTCCACACAAATGCACTCTTAGGGCCTGGGAGTGAGCACAATCAACGGCATCCGGTGGGGGGAAATTTTAGCCTCACTCCGAGTGCTGGTGCCCACTTTCAATTTTAAACTGCACCTAGTCACGGAGGGTTTTGGGGTTAGGAAGTGGGGCTGTGTGTTGGCATCAGCTGGTGTAGGCCACATGATGCCAGCACTGCCCACGCTCCCCCAACCACAAAATGCACCTTATCAACACACATCAATATTACATTGGAGCCGGCAGAGGGAGACTAGAGGTCTTATCACACCTCTGTTCTCAGTTAGCTGCCCGGGGCTGGAGGCTAGGAGTGGGAGCTGGCCATCTGCCTGTGGTCTGGAGTGGTGGGGTGGCTTTGCTCTGCGTTGGACGGGGGTGCCTGCTCATTATTACCCCAGCGGAACGGGGCTAACTCTGGCATCCGGGAATGGTTGGGCCTTGCACGCAGCACCGGACCAGAGTTAGTAGGGTGTATATGGGGAGTGTGAATGGGTGTCTGGCATACATCCTTGTAAGTCTTGGGTTGTATGTGTATGTGAGAGCATGAGGAAGGGAGTGTATGACTGTCTTTGTGTGTGACTGTGTATGCCAGGTGGGGTTTTGGACTCCTCCCCTCTCCTGGGACATCTGGCAATGCTACATCATCTTTGCCTACCCTCCCCCTGCCACATATATATTTTTTTTTCTTTAAGCATCTGTCTGGTCGCTCCCGGTGGCTGCCTGGTGGGATCTGGGTCCCTGGGCTCTGTTGGGTCCTCGGCGGGGTGTGTCGCCCTTGGGTCCCGGGCTGCTGGGTTCTGGGCCCGGCCGACTCGGGGGTGAGCGGCTGCAGGCAGGCCTGGGGGTTTGCCGTTGATATCTCCCGGGACTCTGCTGGCTGCTGTTTGTGGCCCCCCCGGGGTGATCCTCTGCGCCTCTCGAGGGGGGGTTGGGGCTTCTCTGGTGACGGTCTCCCTGGGGTCTCCGCGCTCTGGGGAGACCTCTGGATCTCTGGGCTTGGAACTCCCTCCATCCTCCACACATTTTTGGGGGCAGGTCTGTGGCCCTTCACACTCACTATTGGACGCTCCTATAGAGAAACCTTACACATACAAGCGTGCGTACGCACACAGGTGCTCACTTGGTGCTTTCATAAGTATGACTTGGACGTCTTCAGCACATGACCTAAGGCTGTGGTTGGCCCTAAATGCCTTAGTAATAATTACTGTGTGATTGTCACCAAACATTTTTACTTTTATATATCTTCATGAGGCTGATGTTTTTGTTTTGTGTTTTTTTTTTCCCTCTCTCTCTTTCTGCAGGTCTAGAAGCAGATTCTGGTTCATTTATTGTTTATTCTGTACGAAAACCCCCCCTTCCCCCTTTACCTCCATCTCCTCCTTTTCTCTCTTTTTTTTCTTTCACTTTTGTCTCCATGTCCGGTTCGAATCTTAAAAACATCTGAAAATATTTCTAATAAAGTTTTGGTATCAGGCATGACGTCAGCAGAAGCTGTAACGCTCCACCTGAGAGAAAAACTGTAAGGCTAGTTGCCAGCATTCAGACATCAATTCTGATTGCTTCACAGCCGAACAGGACACGGTAAAAAAAAAAAAAAAAAAAGAGAAAATCTAGTAAATTAAACATTGATTTTAAGATGAAGTTCAGTTTACGACATTCTACTTTAATGACAAAATAAACTATGAGAATAAAGTGGAAATGTCGACTTTAATCTCGACATAAATGGCAAGAATAAAAAGGAAATGTCAAAAATAAAGTCAACATGTCGACTTTATTCTCGACATATAGTTTTTTTTCTTCAATGTGCCAGTATTTTTTTTTCTTCACCGTGGCCCTAATACACTTCTGTAGTTTTGTTAAAGTGACCAATCTGCCATTCCTTTTTTGTACATATCTTTCCCTGCCATAGTGCAGGTGTGCTTTGGATATCCAACAGGCTCACACTTTCCCACTCAAAAGTCTTATTCATAGGTACTTTTAATTTTTTCCAAACGTTTTACCAACATGAGCAAAAAAAGTGTTCAGAAAACAACACTGCTCAGTTATTTCAGAAAAGAGACTCCACAAACTAATGAAGGTGCAGCGTCAACTCCTCATGTGGCAATTTCAGACAAAGATAACGCAGAGGCTGGTCCATTAGCGGAAATCTCTTGAGCACACTCTCTGCCAATTGACAAATCTAAGCACCGCTTATCCAGCATAAACAATGTGGTTTAAAGATTTTGATTGGCTAATGGTCAAGGAACATGGTATGTGGTGTTCATTGTGCATGAAATATTCAAGCAAACATCCCCCAAGGAGGGAGTTACATTGGGTAAATGTGCTATGCACAAGAATTCGAAAAGAAAGCTTGCTGGACCATGAAAAAAGTAAAACGCACATTGAGTCTTCTGCTGACCTTTTAGGAAAGCATGTACTAGAGCAAACTGGAATCGTTCAAATTGAAAGATCTGTATCTGTGTTAAATAACTTACAGAGAGATGCCTTTGTGGGAGCTTTAAGATCCATGTATTGGTTGGCAAAATATGAGTTGCCACATATAACTTTGTTTGAAAAGCTGTTGGAACACTGTAAAGAAATGCACTGTTCCTTTCCTAGAAGGAAAATAAAAATAAACATTTAACTGAAGACACCTTTTGCATATGCAAGTAGGCTTTGAAGAATATTTCTTAATTTTTTTCATTGTTTTCACTTTTCTTCCCGACAGTGACAATACTTGTGCCTCTTATTGTTATTTAAAATTTTTGTTAGGGTTGCAGGATCCTGAATTGGATACTTCTTAAATTTAATAAAAAATATTCTGGCACAAGTGTCAAACCTTAAAAAAGGAAGTCATATTGAGCATTGGAAAATAATTAATAATAACTAACCACAAAATTTCCCCGTCCCGCTCCACCCGGCTATTTTTTCTGGAGAGAACATTGTGAAACCATTCAAATATAGCTTATCTGGAGCCTTAAAACTTCTGGAGAGTCCTTGCAGTTCCACACTGTCAAATGGCAAATCACCTCTAATGAAAACCCAGTACAATAAACTACACAGACTTAATGTGATTAAGAAACAGTACTAATCACAGATACTCTTATCAAGCTGATAATACGCTGTTAAGTACTCATACACTGCAATGGTTTCACCATATCGCCTTTATCAAATATGACAGGAGTCCTCATTCCCAAAAAGCAAGAATCAGTACACTTAAACATGTTATAAAATACTACCAGCAGCAGCACTGACAGGAGACTGGCAGCATTTCAGTGTGCATAGAAATGTTTGGTACAAAAATACAAGGCAAAACAACAGGGCTGATGAGTGGAACAGCTTATTAACACTAGAATTACCAGAGCCTACGAAAAAACTTGTAATTCTGGCCCACCTTAAATCCGTTCACACCTCTCCGGCAGCATCCTTTGTCCTGTAAATGTGCCGATAAAGACAAGCAGCAGGCAGCCGGCTATTCCATGCCCCCACCGACTTAGAATGTGCATGAACTTCTCCCAGCTTATGCCCCGATTGATTGTCTGTGAGTGAAGTGGAGTTTTAGAGTGGAAATAATAGATCATTATTTGTAACACATGCATTTCATGCGTGTTCTGTTTCTACAATAATCTGTGCAAACACATTTTTAAAACGTTTTGCATATTTTAGTAGTAAATGACAAAATGTAGGCATAAACTGTATAATGCATGAAGCCTGAAGTCCAAAGATCAAATAAACACTTTCACAAAAGGTTCAAGGAAAAGACAACAGCTCCCGTTTCGTAGCAGTAAGATTTTCTGGCTTGTAATCAAGAGTCCCCGATTCGAACCCGACTCACTCCTATATTTGCCGTTTTCAGTAGTGAGCTGCTCTTATTGTTAATATTATACAGTACACACATACAGTTGGTCTTCGTCTGCAACACATGGTGTACAATTATAGGACTTGCAAAAGTTACTGTTTTTTTTTTTCACTTTTATTCTCTCTAAATCATGACCACGATACATACTACCGCCTCCCCATCCAGGGATCTGACGCTGTTATTTTTTATTTGAAACTGGGAATAACGAGACGTGAGTGGTGTTTTGAGACAATGGAACTGGATATTCTCTCATCTGGAGGGATAAAAGCTGACACACAGACGCTGACGAATCTGTCTTCTTCAGTCTTATTGAGTGTTCCTGCTCACGCTGAATTAGTATACACCTTATGGTCTATGATGTCAACAGAGACATAGGTTTAGATGATATTTGGAATTATTCGTTTTATGACCTGTAAGGTACATTTCGGAAAACTTTGTGGCACGGATGCAACATTATTCATATTCTTCATATTCATTCGCATAACATCATGCGGTTTGTAATCAGTGACCGCGTGTCTCCCTCCCCCCCACCCCCAGATTTTACCAGTCACCACATGTTGCTGTATGCGGTTTCTTTTGTACTCCATGACATGCAGAGGACAGAATAGTACAGAGCAGTAAGTTCAGCGCTATATGCAATCATCAGATTCAAATGTTAACAGTTCATACACATGCAAGGATCGTCCTTCCTACATTTACAACGTGTGTACCTGTTGCAATGCACACACTTCTCTCTATGCTGTAATTTCTTTTACACACCTGAAAGAAAGAGACAATATATGTGAAAACATCATCGCACTAATGCAATATTATACTATCTGACGCTGTTCATTTTCAAATAATATTGCATTAGCGCAATGATGTTTTCACATATATTGTCTCTTTCTACTGTGAAACATGGAGAAGCTTCACTTATGTTTTGGGAGTGCTTTACTGTGTCTGGAACTGGGTGCCTTGAAATTTCAAGACTTAGCAAGGCATTCTGGAGCAAAACATATTGCTCAGTGTCAGAAAGATCTGTTTACAACTCTAGGTCCATCATCCCAGATATCAAATCATTCCTCAAAACCCTTTCATTGTCTGATTGAGGAAGAGGCTTTCCTTCTACATGCTCCAAGTTCATTTGCTGAACTTAAACAGGGGCTACACTTTATAAGACCAAGCAAAGCCCCAGGGATGCTTGGGCTCCTGCCCAAGGTAATTTCTATATTCTGGAGTCATTTATCCCTTGCCCTGTCTGAGATGATTAGTGAAGCCACCTAATCCAGCCTTCAAAGCCCTAGTATTAATAAGGCAGTTATTACTCTACTTCTGAAGTAGGGTAAAGGCCCTACCCTGTGTTAAGACTTACGACCTCTCTCATTTTCATTAATTTATACAAAACTATTAGCTAAAGCTATGGCTTGCCACTTACAAAATCATTACCAAATTAACCCATCCAGACAGGTCTTGTCTCATAACGCTGATGGTTAGCCCTTGATAACATGCATAGACTTCTGCAGGCTATTGATTCAGATCTTTCTTTTTCTGGTCCTGCTGCATTTTATTCCCTTAGTGTAGAGAAGGCTTTTGACTATAAGAATTGGCAATCCTCAAAACACGTTTCACTAACTACCATTTTACCAAACCATGCAGTGTATTCTTTACTTTGCAAGGCATCCTGTCAATATCCCTTGTGTGCTAGAAGTGTTCAGCATTTTCACACCCTGTTCAATAACAAAATTAATTGGTCTAAATCTTCTCTTCTGCCTCTTAATGGCATGTGCCTTCAAGTCTCCCTGCCATCTATCATCTCTGGATCTAGGCATGTAAGATATTTGGGAGTTGGTATTACAAATCGCAATAATGATATTACCAATTACAATGATATTTCATATCTCTGCCCTTGATTTCTTCTTGGCCCAAACACCTCTCTCTTTAACCCTCGCATGGGACTCCAAGTGAAGGTTTTGTTCTACAAATCTGAACTATCACAACACCCAATTGAGAATTCTTTGCAGACTTTATCCTATATCCCATAATCACCATCTGATGGGCCTCACTGCTGAGCCACTTTAACAATTATATTCCCTTGGTTTTCCAGGTGTATCACCTACCGTCTTTTTTTTTTTTTCTTTCTTTCATTATTCCTCTGTTGCAGAACTCTCAGTTACACAACCATTTAAATTAATCTGTTAATTACAAAATAGTAAAACATTAAAAGCTATACCTGTCTATGGAAAATGTCAACCATGAATAACAGAACATGTTTAAATTAATACTCCAGGAGTAAAAGGAAAAGCAAACAGAAAATGTTGAACAATTTTAGAATTGTTAATTATAAAAAGTAACAGTTCTAAGTCAGCAAACCTATAACATTAATATTCCTCAGGGATTTTCATAGTAATATAATAAATGCTACACTTCGGGTCAATTTAGAAGTAACTATAGTATGCTCCTTTCTATAAAATAACACTAAAGTGAGAGCTTGCCTACTATGCAGTGCCCTTAAACTACTAAAACTAAAAAAGCATAGAAAG
>NW_024382631.1:0-50034 GCF_016835505.1 Polypterus senegalus
ATTATCTTGCTTTCATGCCACCAAGCAGTTTCTGCTTAACCAATAGAATGAAATACATTTGTCCAAACAGTAGCAACCAAAGTACCATACCCAGAAGAAGCAAGTGTTTGGGAATAATTGATATTGCCGTTAGCAAGTCTAAAGGGATAAATTACAGGAAAAGTACATGGTGTATGAGCCTTATCCAGTGACACTAGGGAGAATAAGAAATTTGCAGTAACCAGTAATTAACAGAGTATGAGGAATCCTATGAAGAGTAACACCTTGTAGTCCTGCAGACCCGGAAAACCCACAAGTTCAAAGTGTGTGAAAGATGCAGCTTTGGATCCATTCATTTGCATATCACTGAGATCATACTGAAAGACAAAGAAAGATAAAAGTGTACAGCATGTTATATAAGACAACCCTTTTTAATTTAAAATGTGTTTTTAGAAATACAGTGTAACCTGTGCACCTGCCTAATTTTAATATGCGGTAATGGTGCATGCATACTCAAATTATATTACTTTATTATGCCATGTATACTCAAATGAAATCAGATTTTTTATATGTAATGCTGGTGCACATACTGAATCACATACAGACACAGTGGTTTATTCAGAGATATCACTCAAATCATGCAATGATTTTTCTCTGAACCACCTACTTTTCCTCTTACATTCTGAGTTGTTATTTTATGTAGCCCTACAGAGCCAGGTTCACACCAAATGGCAGCATGGTGCAAATCTGGTTAAAAGGTGAACATAAGAGTTTAATTGTACTTGATACACATAACAATACATATGAACTGCACTGATTGCACTGCATTGTATTGTTAATAAAATCCATTGATTTCTGAAAGAGCCAAGGTGGCACAGCAATACTAAGTTCACAGTGCCAATCAACACTCCTCACAGTGCACTTTCTGTAGGGTGTCATGTATATAGATGCTAAAAAATTACTGAGAAACAAAAAGGCAGATTATAAGATGAGCGAGATGAAACAGACAGAAGCACCAAACCAATTATTAAAATTTATAGCAAATGGTGATTATAAGGTGGCATTCTTCAGTGATGTAGAACAGAGACATTGATTCACCTCTGGGCATCAACCTTCAATAATGTCAATTCTACCAACATTTGAAGAGCTTTTGAAGTAAAAGCCATAGCTGTGGGACTAAAAGTAATAATAATAATAAATTTTATTTATTTGTAGGCACCCTTCTAAAGCTCTAAGGACGCTGAACAATAGATAAAACACAGATTATAAACAAAAGTAAAATACAAAAGTTAAAATCAGACAGAGCAATTGTAATTGTGCCTGCGTAAGGTGAAGTCAGGCACGGGTAAGGCCGTGTCAAAGAAATCTCTCAGTCAAAAGTTTGTTTAAAAATATTTAGTGAAAGTTAAAGGCAAGTAATCCATACAAGAATAAAAGAAAAATAGTTACACACAAAGAATAAAGGCAAAAAAAGGGAAAAATGTATCTTCTATAAACTTAGTTTTCTTATGAAGCTTTGGTTACTTCTGTACTTAAAGGTTATTTATTTCTTCTTCTGTATACTTTAAACATACGGTTCAAACTACATCTTTTAATTTATGAGTTACTTTACACTCAAAGACCCTTAGGCGTTGGCACTTAGATATCGCCATGGCTCAGTACCGTGCATAAGCGAACCGACATAAAAGAATTCTTTCAGGACACGGTTAAAAACCGTATGCCTCTGCCTTACAAAGATGCAAACACTTACTAAGAACAGTTTACTCAAAACTGTTAAAATGACAGAAAATACCACTTACCAACTTTTATTTGACTCCTGTGGGTGGAAATTTGACTATTTACTGAAGCTCTTTAAATAAAATAAATATATAGATAAATAAATACATTACACACTACATGGTCTGGCCACACACCTCAGAATGAGAGACTAAAAACGACATGAAGATTTAAGAAGAAAGTTAACTTCTGGCAGTCTTAGTCCCAGTGAGGCATTATACAGACGTATTGCTGCTGTATAAAGGGAGCCCTAGTCATGTTTCTGACACACTTCTACTGAATAATCTGTTGGCTGAAAGTCCTGTGTTTGTATGTCGCACAGAGGATATGTAGCATTGTTCATAGTTCATTGTCTGCTTAAAATGTTGATTCGTATTATTTCCGTTGATTAATTCATGCTTTCATTGATTATAAAGCCAATGCTGTTATCAAGTGGTTGCTGTTTTTGCCTGTTGTATGGCCAATCTATCTTAGCGTCTTTCACATCTATTCCACTCACTGCCCACTCTGCCTGGGCGCAAGTACTGGGATTGATACATGATTTAATGTATTTCTTTGGACATACCTGAGTTGTAAAAAATACATATACATTATATATAAAATGAAACTACTATATAGCCAATACTGCCATGTATCCGTCTAGCGCCTTCTCTGGTCTCGCCCATTATAAAAGCGTGCCTTCCCTGTCTATCCATTTATCTAGTGCCTTCACATGTGAATGTACTCCCCACCAAATGCTGCCTTCCCCAGCACCTGCCATATAGTGCCTTTCACATCTATTCATCTATCTATCTATCTATCTACCATCTATCTATCTATCTATCTATCTACATTCATCTATCTATCTATCTATCTATCTATCTATTATATTGTTCTCTTTCCTCATCTATCTATCTATCTATCTATCTATCTATCTATCTATCTATCTATCTATCTATCTATCCCTCTAGCTGCTTTTTTCTCCTGACAGTTTTATATGTAATATTTATACAGTGCCTTCCCACCTATCTATCTAGTAACCTCTGTCTGTGCATTTTTTCAGTGATCTGTCTGACAGTGTGTGCCCTACAGAACTTAAAAATAAGAACAGTTATAAGGACACTTGTTCATGTTAATTGCAGCCCCAAATTTTCATTTTTAAAAAGAGCATCCTACATCTATTATACAGTGACTTTCCTATTTATCTTCAGATCTATATATGTACTTCCAACAGCCTTCTTGCTTTCCCTGCAGCATGTGTTGAATAAATAAATAGACTGAATCATTTTAGATTTATTTTAATATTGACATAAATCCTTGTGGTACACACACACACACATACAGCAGTCTTTTCGACATCAAGCAAGTTTCATTCCAGAACCCCCCAATTTATAGATGAAAATTCATAAGTAGAAACCATATTTTTGTATGGTTATTTTTAGATATTTTAAGCTCCTTATAAACTCTCCTTACACACTGTTAACATTATTGGAGCCCTCTAGACATGAAATAACACCTTTTAACAAAAGTTTAAACTGTGTTCCATGACAAAGACAGAGATGACAGATTCTTCAAAATTAAAAAGAATGCAAACATATCTTCCTTCAAAGAATGCACAGGGAGAGCAGAGAATGTCAGAGAGGAGAGAGAGAGAAAAGCAAACAAATCAAAAATCAATATGTGCTTTTGGCTTTAAGTATGCTGAAGAATCATGATAAAGCTGCATTTTGTGAGGAGCCACCTGTATCCTCTAGGCAAACAGCCTCTGTGTGCAATTATTTACTGAATAATTCTGTTTTTTCTGACAGTTTTGTATCTGTTATGCCAGTGCCTTCCTCGTGATTCATCTGTCTGTCTAGTGATTTTCACATCTTCTTTCTTACTCACTATCTGCTGCCTTCCTAAAGTATCTGTTGATTAATTAAGAGGCTAAAATTCATTTTTTATTTAGTAGTGCTTTCTCTGTCTGCCTTTATACAGTGAACTCCTGTCTATCTATATATAGTAATAACAGTCATTTTGTATTATTATTATATAGCAGATTCTCTCTGCCTATCAAATAGAGATTCTTCCTTCCTATCTATCTATATACCTATCCCCTGTTCCACTCCTAAAACTCCAGCAGTTCACTCACTCAAACAAGGCATGAGTTTTGAAAACTTAGTGAACATTCTGGCGATGGTGGGGATGGAATAGCCGGGCTGCTTGCTGCTTGGTCTTGACTTGGCACATTAGCGAGACAAAAGACCTGGCGGAGAGGTGCGAATGGATTTAAGGTGGTCCGCGATTTATTAGCTTTCTCGTAGGCTCTATTAATTCTAGTGTTAATCAATTATGCCACAAGATTCCCAGAAGTAACAGTGCTGCAACAGGCACATGCCTAACTATTACAAAAGCACTCTTGGAAATGTTCACACGCATTGGTATCCCTCGCAGATTCTTCACTGATCATGTAGCAATAAATCTCTTTTATATATCGTGATCAGCGAAACAGCTATGCTTAAAGTTTCGAATTAAGCAGCAGTTACACTACACGGTTATCATCTGCAGATGAATGGCCTGACAATTTAATAGAACCTTAAAACAGATGATTTGGTGGGTTGTCCCTATTGCGGTGAACATCAGCAGTGTGAGCAGGAGGCACAAAACGTAATTATGACAAGGATGAGTAAACCTATGAATTTATATAAATACATGCTGGTGTTGACCCCATCTAATCCATACATAAATTTTGGGCCAAAATGGCAAGGGCCAGCAGTGATAGAAGAGCCGCATGTCTCCAGTGAATTACAAAATCATAGAACATGCTGCATATTAATCTTAAAGGAGTGACACAAATCACGAAGTCCTGACATGGCTTCAGCGTTCCTAGACTGGAAGTCGCTTTTGAGGATGATTTAACTTTACATCCAGAAAGACGCTTCGGCAGGATGACGGCTGCAGAACACAAGATTGTCACCCACCCAATGTTAGCTGTATGAAAAGTTCCCATATTGCCTACCAGGAGCAAATAAGGAAAGGATAGACACGAAAAAAGTCCAACAGATGCCCAATTAGGCATTATTTGGCCAAGCAAAAGTGAACAAGACGGCCTAGTTGTACTTGGTTCCCAAAGTCTGATGGTCTCGGTTCGTCTCTGTATTGATTTTAGGTGTTTTAATAAGAGATGTCCAAGTTTGATGCATACCCTATGCCGCTGCGGTAGGAAGCCAATTGTTGGAAAGCTTGGGCAGATCTCTCATATATCTCCACCCTGACCTCATGAGGTGTTATTGGCAGCTCCCCTTGGAGTGAGTCTTGTTGTGAGAAGACCACGCTCACCACCCAGACGGGTTGTTTGAATTTACTGCACTCCCTTTGGTCTCCATGGTGCACCGCTGACCTTTCAGCGAATGATGGACCAGATCCTGTGTCCCCATTCTGCATAACGCAGGGAGCCCATCTTGACGCATGCAGTCATTTTCAGTAATGACTAAATCCATCTCGTCCGCTTCTGGTGGTGCTTGATAGTTACAGCTGGTGGGGTTGATGTACAGCCCTAAGAAATGCAAGCTAGGTATGTCGGAAACCCACTATCTGGGATATTCCATGGGAAGGGTTTACCAAACCCTCAAATGGATAAGGTGGAGCAGGTGCTGCACATCCCCAACCCGAAACACAGAGGAAGGCCTGTGCCTTCCTTGGGCTTGGCGGGTATTGCAGACAGTTCATTCCCAATTTTGCACATCAGGTTTACCTCCTTACTGACTTGGACAATGGGGCAGAAAGAACTGAAAGGGGGTTGTCTGACTGACGCCTGTGAGAGCTTTCGCGAACCTAAAAGCTGTTTTTATCATCATTCCTGATTCTGCCAGAATTCAGACTTTTCAAAGGATTTTATTCGCAAACAGATGCTAGCTTTCAGGCACAGAACATCAGTCTTAAGGTGGAAGAACACACGCTTTCAGCAGGAAAGCTGCTACCCAGGAAACAACTATTGAAAAGAATACTTGATGATTAAGTGGGCAGTAGGAGGACCTCCATTACTTTCACTCGGGGACAATGGTTTACCCCAGGACTGACCCCACACCCCGCTACTAATGGGTGTATAAACAGAAGGATATGAATGCCCGCCTACTCTCGGGTGGTCTATTAGTTTGCAAGCTTTGGCTTTTGATACCCGCCACCGTCCCAGGGCTGCGCAAACTTTGATGGTCGCTGCTCCACACTGGCATAGATGTAAAGTTTCTAAACTCTTTTGGGTCTCTCCCCAATGGGTCACATGCCGAAGAAAGCATCCCGTAGCTACACGTACGCCTTTGGAAGACAGCTTCTCCATTGCCGGGCAACCACAGGCCTTAGTGTCGTAGTGGCTCACCACGAAGCAAATCCGGAGCTGACCGAGTCGTGGAATAAGTGCCTGCTGTTGATGGGTAATGCAAAGAACATTATTATAAATGCTGGCAATGTATTACATGTACACTAACCTGGCCGCGACCGCCTACTGTTGTGATTGTGTATAATAAAATAAAACGCCAAAATAAATGCTGTTCCTGTTTGCTGATTTTGCTAAAGTAACAGACTACTGTGTTTGGGTGGAAGATTAGACTCAAACGTCACACTATAAACCAATATTTTTGTTTTAGTTCATTGATCAGTAGCTAAAGGAAATACACTCAGGCACTAGCCAAAACTATTCCCAGAAATAAAAAGAGGCCTGGTATGCAAAAGCAAGGAGATAATACATGATTTTCTTTGAAAGACATTTAACACTAGAAGTACCAGAGCCTACGAATAAACCTCCAGAATTCATCCCAGCACCTAAAATTGCTTCTAAAATCGCTCTCACAACTCCACCAGCTTTTTCATTTAAATGTGCTGATAAAAATCAGGCTGCAAGCAGCTGGCTATTCCATCCCCCACTGACTTGTAGAACGCAAGCACAAACATTCCCCAGCTCATGCCTTGATTGATTTTCGCATATTGACACCAGTTTATTATGACTGCCTCCGTGTTAATAGTGAATCAGCTGCCGACTGGGAATCAAAAGGTTGGGTGAGTTTGATCCTGCACCCCTCTGTTTTGAGAAGTAAATTGCTCTTAGTTTTACTATTTTAAAATAAAAACATACATTTGATTTCAGTCTGTAACAGCCGTGGTGTGTAATGTAAGATACTTGTAAAGGTTAGCTTTGGTTTTTTTTTTATGTGTCAATGTCGTATGTTGTTACGCTTTGTTTCGGGTAGTTGTATTTTTAAAAGCCGCTAATTGTTGTGTTAGATTTGTACCTTTGTTAAAAGTATTTAGATACTTCAGGCTTCATACATTATATAGTTTATGCCTACATTTTGTCATCTACTAGTCGAATATAAAAAATGTTTCTTGTTTTAACAATGTGTTGCAGATTACTGTAGAAACGGAACAGACATGAAATGCGTGTTCCAAACAATACCCATTATTTCCACTCCAAAACTCCACTTCACTCCCAGATAATCAATCGCACATGGGGAAGTTTGTACGCCGTAAGTCGGGGATGGAATAGCCGCTGCTGTTGCATTGATTTTTATCAGCACATGTAGATGACAAAAGACGCTGGTGGAGAGCTGTGTTACCTCTTAAGAAGCATTTAAGGTGGGACGGATTTACAAATTTATTTCGTAGGCTCTGGGTAATTCTAGTGTTAAAAGACCCACGACACAAAAAAGTTTGCCACGGAGTACCATGTGGGACCGTAAACATGAGACTTGTGCCAAGAGACAGTGCCAGGGCCGCCTCATGGGGACATGGAACATGACATTCTTGCAAGACACGCTCTACTCACAAAATGATATCATACAAGAGCACATGCATCAAAAACAAGTCATCAAAAGCATGTAGTGTACACATACTGTGCTCCAAATCATATAAAAAAGTATCAGGACAATATGGAGAATAGACACCCAAAGGCGTTGGAGAGAAAAAAGGTGATAAGAGATTGCAAACCAGTAAAATTCGGAAAGTATTGCAGCCGCCCCAGCCTGGTTGCTGCCTTTTTTGGTTTTAAGTGACCGTTCGGCCCAATTGAGCGAAAGTGTTATACAACGGCGACCGATAAATAGGCATTGATTGATACGTGTATAGGGGCAAGACACGGGGATGAGGGAATTGAGAGGGTGCTAGAAAGTTGTGTTCGTGGTTACAAAGTCAGTGATTGTTCAAGTAAAACTTTTGTGACACTCTTCATATCAGTTGCTACAGTACCAAAGAAAAGAGAAAAGATCGTGATTACTGTAAAACAAAAGGTGATTAATCATCAAAACCAGGTGTAATTGAAAAAGAGCAGGACAAATCGAGGTCAGAAATAAAAGGCAAAGAGTAGAGTCTTTCGAATTGCATCATTCTTATGTACATAACGTGGATTTACACAATAATAGACCATACGCTTATGAGAATCTGTGGTCCCAAGAATAAAGTTAAAGCAAATGCTGAATTTGAAGAATACACAGTTCGTCAGTTGTATATTTATGATCACGGAGAAGTTACGCAAATTTTAACAGGCAAAAGAAAGGTAATGTATATATTCCGCTAATAACATTACACACCAAAGGAAATATGACATGCCATTCGTATTAAAATGTTTACTGTTTACTGTGAGAAGCTTACATGACAATCAATAAATCACAGGGACAAACATTGTGAAAAAGTCAGATTATTTATTAGAGAAACAGAAACAATATCTTCACTCACACAGGCAGTTATACATTCTATTGTCATAAATAATATAATTTAATATTTACTAATAATATTACAAATTAAATCACTCTAATATTTAAATAACCACAGGCTACAGATAATAATCAATTATATATTTCTTTACATACATACAAGTATGTCCCAAGGATGAGCATTAAATGTGAAAGAAAAAAACAGAGGCAAAATCCGTAGAGGAATTTGCTTGTCAGAATCTTTTATTTCTTTACTCTTGCAAGCATATCTGGTTGAGTCAATGCCCGCCATTTCCACTAATGTCCAGTAGGTGACAGCAAAACCATAAAATAAAAAGACTATGTAATGGAACTTAAAATTGTGAATTCCACTCCAACACACTAAATGCCCAAAGCCAGTTAGGGTAACTCCAATGTTTTATTTAAATAAAACAAAAGTGATGACTAAAAATTGAAGCCTGCAGCTCAGCTGTGCACCTTCAGGCCTGCTGCAGTACAGATATGAAATTCAGTGCTATATTGAACCACCTTTGGTGACATTTAGAGAAGACAGCCATCTCATTTGCTTATCAGTTATCTGATCACAAATTTAATCTCTGTACCACGCGTTACAGTTAGGAAGAAAATTATATTTATGGGTTTGACGTGACTATTTCATTGCAAGTAATCAGATACATTTAATGAAAAACCCAAAATCAAAATTAAAAGCACTAGTAGTAAAATTCAAATTCAGCTTATTTTTGTATTATGTTGTTCTCTTATATGCAGGCATACATAGAGCACCGTGACAAGTTCTCAGTTAAATGCAAGTATAAATTATTATTAAATTAAGTACACATAGAGATACAGATTTCCTAAATTTCATATTATTAAACAAAGTGCCTCTAATATAGGGGAAACCAAATTAAATGCTCCCTTGTCCATTAACTAGCTTGTTGAACAATAATAGTTGACAATGCAGGGAAAAATATAAACTGTGTCAGCAGTATTCTGAAGAAATAAACCTCTTGGAGTAAGTTCTCTACAGTTAGCTATAACAGAAAACATCAAACACAATCGCAGTCATGGAGACCCTCGTCAATCCAGCGCCACCGGCAGAGAGCCAAGAATAGAATGTTGAACCTGAAGGGTTTAGCAACACTGTATATCCTTTTTAGACCCATATACAGTACTTTCTAGAAGAAAAATAAATGGACAAAATGACATTTGGAATTTGGACATTTGGAAATTCAATATGCACAAACACAGCACACAATGTAAAATGACATACCGTTTGGAGAGAAGCTGTAACCAGGAAGACACAAAATTTGTTATCGAGATAAGATGTGAAGAAACATTGTACCTGTGGACTTAGATGAGAATATCAGGATGAGATTCTACTTTGAACTTATATAAAACATTGCACACGCTGATAATGGTGTCCTTAAAACAGCCCCCAGCTGAAGTCTTAGCCAGACATTTGAGGCAAGTTTGATTTCTCCATCTATCTTCAGTAAATCCTACAGGTGTACAATGTAGCCTGTCTTACTGACTGCATAACATCCTGGTATTTATATATACTTATACATCTCTCTAAGCAGGTGTGCTATATGCCACCCGTGATAATTGGTATCATGGCTGCAAAATTGTAAAATAGCTACACAGCACTGATGTGCAGAAACCAAGTCCAAAACAGAACTGAGGGAATAGGAAAAAGGTGTAGGCTTCTAAAGGAGAAAAACAGGAAGTGAGGTCAGCAATAGATTCATAAGTGTCATCAGCTATAGGTTTGAGTTCGACGGATATCACAGGGGCCGGAGCCAGCAAGGTCTTCTTCCATAGGTTCGACCCGAAGTGACGCCAAGAGGGCCAGGTGGAATCTCCTGTGAATGGTCTCAAGGGAGAAAAAAAGAGACAGCGCACCGCCACATCCCGCCTGGTTCGAATTGCCGTTACTGAAGCCCTTTTAATGTATCCTATGCACAATATTGCAGTGACTATATATATATATATATATATATATATATATTCTGGAAATGCTTTTCACAAGATAGTGGAGGTGTTCGTGAAAATGTGTACCCATTCAGCCAAAACAGCATTATGGTAATTGGTACTGATGCACTACAAAAAGACATGACTCAAAATCGGCGTTCAAATTCACCCCAAAGGTGCGTCTAGTAGGGTTGAGGCTGAGGCCACTCAGTTCATCCAAGTGTTTGTGGACCTGGCTTTGTACAAGGCACAGTCGTGTTGGAATAGAAAAGGGCCTTTCCTGAAATTGTTGCCACAAAAGGTGGACATTCACAGTTATCTAAATTTGCGTTGTAGTATTAGTAATACCTCCACTGGAACCGTTGCTAACCCAAACGCTAAAAATAGCGCCAGACCATTATCCTTCCCCATCAGTCTTTCCAGAAGGTACTGTTCTCCGGCATTTGCCAAATCCATATTCATCCATTAGAATAAATACCTTTGACCTGAAAACACCAACTTTCATTTAAGTAAATATGATGATACCCAATAATTTTAATGTACAGTGAGTAATACGTGCAACCTGTTACTCAAGTTATATTGGTTGAAAAATGTCACCTTTGAAGACCAGCCTCTACTGCGACACATTTTAAAAACTGCTTCGAAGATATCATAAAGCCATATATCTTAGAGACCCACAATTTCTAAACATTGACAAAAGGGTTTTGGCAAAAACACTCTTCAGTATGTTGGAACTGAATAGCCCTTCAAAAACAATTCTCATGTTTACATCTTATATACTTTCATACTTTTCTTGACTTTATTATTCGGATCCTCTTTTAGGTCAAATTATTTTAAATATATCATTTACATGCATATCATTTTAATGTAATTTATATTTTTTAATTTCTACTATATTTTGCAGAATGATCAAAGGAAGCTTCAAAATCGCCCAGACAATTTTTACCAAACTTTAATGGAAAAGATGTATTTAAGAACAGAATTTCATTTTTAACTTTTTAGGTAAGTCCCTTTCCATACTGTTAATGGAATTCCTTGTATTTTTTTGTGGAAAAAAGAGTTTTGAGCTGGAATGTATCTTTTTGCTGCATCTTTCATCTTTTCATTACTTCTTAAACTATAAATCATAGGTTCACCATTGGCATTAAAAATAATTCAAAACCTCCAATAAAAAATACCGGCCATATGAGAGTCCATCAATTTTCATCCCCGCGCAGACACAATTGAAGCAGACACATAATACATCAGCACCAATTTCGTCGTCACATTTTTAAGAGCACATTGAAAAGGCTTTTGCTCGGCTCTCCGCTGTTTTGTAAGTTTTAAAACAGAAACTATAATTCTGATGAGCATGTCCACAGTACAAAAAGTAAGGGTACATAGTTCAACAAATAATGCAAGACAAAAGCTCCATTGGCATGATCAGTAATAAGCCAGCACAAGCCAGGGAAAGCAGCTGATAGTCACAAAAACAGTGCATGATTTTATTTGAAGCACAGTATGGCAGTTTTGAAGCTAATATAATAGAAACTGCTGGAATTAGAAACCCAAGTATCCACACGGTGGTCATTATGACCATGCATTTTTTCAGATTTATTATGACATTATAATGTAAAGGCTTAACAACTGCAACGTGATTCGTCATATGCCATCGCCACCAAGCAGTTTTCTGCTGAACCAATAGAGATTATGAACACATTTGTCCAAAGTAGCAACCAAAATAGTACTTTCATACCCAGAAAGAACTGCAAGTAGTTTGGGAATAATTGATATTGCCGTTAGCAAGTCTAAAAGGATAAACAAGCAAAGTAAAAAGTACATAGGTGTATGAAGTCTGTGATCCAGTGCGACACTAGGAAGAGAATAAGAAAATTTGCAGTAACCGTGAATTAACAGGAGTATGAGGAATCCCATGAAGAGGCAACACCTTGTAGTCCTGCAGACCCGGGAAAACCCACAAGTTCATGCAGCATGCAGCTTTGGGATCCATTCATTTGTACATATCACTGAGATCATACTGAAAGACAAAGAAAAGATAAAAGTGTACAGCATGTTATTATATAAGACAACCCTCTTTTAATTTAAAATGTGTTTTTTAGAAATACAGTGTAAACCTGTGCACCTGCCTAATTTTAATATGTAGTAATGGCATGCATACCAAATTATATTACTTTTTATTATGCCATGTATACCAAATGAAATCAGATTTTTTATATGTAATGCTGGTGCACATACTGAATCACATACAGACACAGTGGTTTATTCAGAGATATGCACTCAAATCATGCAATGATTTTTTCTCTGAACCACCTACTTTTTGGCTCTTACATTCCTTGAGTTGTTATTTTATGTAGCCTACAGAGCTGTAGGTTCACACCAAATGGCAGCATGGTGCAAATCTGGTTAAAGGTGAACATAAGAGTTTAATTGTAATTGTACACATAACAATACATATGAACTGCACTACTGCACTGCATTGTATTGTTAATAAAATCCATTGATTTCGAAAGAGCCAAGGCGGCACAGCAATACTAAGTTCATTGTGTGCCAACACTCCCTCACAGTGCACTTCTGTGGGTGTCATGTGTATAGATGCTAAAAAAACATTGAGAAAACAAAAAAAAGGCAGATTATAAGATGAAGCGAGATGAAACAGACAGAAGCACCACAAACCAATACATTAAATTTAGCAAATGGTGATTATAAGTGTGGCATTCTTTCAGTGATGTAGAACAGAGACATGATTCACCTCTGGGCACAACCTTCACACAAGCCACCCTACCAACATTTGAAGACGCCTTTTTGAAGTAAAGCCATAGCTGTGGACTAAAAGTAATAATACAATAATAATAAATTTTATTTATTTGTGTGGCACCCCTTCTAAACGTTTCAAGGACGGAACAATAGATAAAACACAGATTATAAACAAAAGTAAAATACAAAAGTTAAAATCAGACAGAGCAATTGTAATTAGAAGCTGCTTTATGTAAGGTGAAGTCAGGCACGGGTAAGACGCGTGTCAAAGAAATCTCTCAGCTTCAAAGTTTGTTTTAAAAAATATTTAGTGAAAGTTACAAAGGCAAGTAATCCATACAAGAATAAAAAGAAAAAATTAGTTACATTACCACAAAGAATAAAGGCAAAAAAAAAAGGGTAAATGTATCTTCTATAAACTTACTTTTTCTTATGAAGCTTTGGTTACTTCTGTACTTAAAGGTTATTTATTTCTTCTTCTGTATGCTTTGGGAAATATACGGTTCAAACTTACATCTTTTAATTCTATGAGCTACTTACACTCAAAAGACCCTTAGGCCAAGCTGGCACTTAGATATGCTAGGCTCAGTACCTGCATAAGCAATCTAACGCAGCATAAAGAATTCTTTCAAGGACACGTTAAAAACCAGAGGCTCTGTACCTTACACAAGGTAAGGCAAAACACTTACTAAAGAACATTGTTTACTCAAAACTGTTAAGAAACGACAGGAAAATACCAACTTAATTCTATTCACGGAGTTTTAGGAACTCCTCCCATATTTTATGCATTATCATCTAATAAATATTCATACATTTTATAGAACTAGGAAAATTTCAAGCAGTAATCAAAGAGATAAAGCAGTCTTAAACAGATGAGTTTTAAGCTTAAATTTAAAAAGTGAAATGATTTCATATTTCTAAGCTCAGGTGGTATTGAGTTCTCCAGTCCCCGGGGAGCAGAGCAACTGAATGCTCTGCTCCCCAGTGGTAAGACGGATGAAGGGACAGTCAAGTGGGATGGAGGAAGAGGATCTAGTGGGTATGGGAGGGAATGGCAACATGGAGGAGGTCAGACAGATGTGGAGGTTAGGCTGTGGATTGCCTTAAAGGTTAGTACGAGAATTTGAATTGAATTCAGAACTGAACTGGAAGCTCAATGAAGGATGACATACCCAGACTCTAACCTGTGGGGAAAGGGGAGACAGAGTAATCACCAGTCAACAAATGCAAAATGATCAGTTTTGGATAATGTTGATTTTGTACCTCAATGAGGAGGAAACTTCAGTTTTGTCACTATTTAATTTAAGAAAATTCTGAAGAAAACCAGGATTTGATTTCTGCTATTCAATCAATAAGTGAGGAGGGTGCTGCCAAATAGGTTTGCTAGTGAGGTAGAGCTAAGTGTCATCAGCATAACAGTGGAAGCTTTACCAGTTATATTTATTTATGAAAGATGTTACCAAGGGGAAGGAGGTAAATAATTTAAAGGAGCAGCTCCCAGGACAGAGGTCACCTAAAGTAAAGTGGTGGGATGGGATGCGAAGTTTCAAGCTGAACAAAACTGATTGTGGCCTGAGAGGTGGGTGGGATCTGGAACCAATCTAGAGGAATGTGAGTAATGTCACCGAAGATACCCATTCCAGAAGAGTCGTGTGACAAATAGTACAAAGGTCACACCTGTGATCAAGGAGGATGAGAATAGTACTAAACCAGAATCAGCTGCCATAAGGAGGTCATTAGTAATTTTTATAAGTACCCCGTTTCTGTACTGTGAGGGACAAAAACCAGACTGAACTGTCTATATAAGGTTATTTTTGAGATAAATGAGAATGAAGTTGAATAGCCATCATTTTCTAAGAATTTTGAAAATTAAGGGTAGATTAGAAATAAGACGAAAATTACTGAAATTAGTCGGACCGGCACCAGGTTTTTCAGTATTGGGGTTATTGTAGCAGTTTTAAAAGATAAATGGAACAGTTCAGTAGTGAGAGAAGAGTGGATTATGAAGCAGATGTCCTATATGCCCAAGTCCTTGTTCATCTGTCCATTATCCATCATGTTCGCATATTGAAAAGAGGAAAATGAGTGAGTTGGTGGATGAATTCAAATGAGTACTGAGGAATCCGTACCAAGAGACTGATGAATCTTTCTGGATTTTTTCATTAAAAAGGACATAAGGGAATTGCAAAATACAGCGTTGAGTAAAGATGAGAAGGTAAAGAATCCAGGGGTGTTGTAATATTATTAAGTAGTGAAACAATGACTTGTGTTGCCTTCCATTAGAAGAAATAATGTGAGTATAACAGTTAGATTTAATTTGGGCAATACAGTCCTTGTAATAAAGTATATGGTTTTTGTACATTTTTGTGAACAAAGAGTCCAGTTTTTACATAACCGCTCAAATTGCCAGCCTTTTGGCTTTCAGCCGAAGTTCAGGCCTGAAACCAGGAGCAGAAAGGATCTAGTTTTTAATGGAGCACAGAGTTAAGAATACCATTAAGTCCAGTAAGTTATAGTGTGAGACCAGTTCTTTTCAGGAGTGGATAAATGATGAATGTCCATAAGAGAATTCAATACTAGAGGAAAGAGAGTCTAAGTTAATCTATATATAATAAAAGCCCAGTGCGGTGTCCGTGTCCGGTCCGCTACCTTTGGCTGCTGTATATAGCCTGTAGAAAAGCCCCAGTCCGTCCCTCCTCAGAATTCCTGCTACTCCCCTCCGTTTCTTTCCCTTTGCTTTTATTTTTCCTGTTTCCAAAAATCTTTCAAAACAAAAGTAAGAAATAGAGCATCACATTAACGTCTTCCTCTGCCTATTAAATAATCAATAAATGAAATAAAAAAATCACAAAAAGAAACAGAAACCACAACTCACCCTTACAGCTGCCCACCGTCAGCCATGTTACAGCCAAACACGTGGTGTGTTTGCAGGTTGCGAGGCAAAGATGCTAATTAACGCCCGCATTACAACAGATTATATTGTTCATATACTATTAATCATTTACAGGATCAACTCTTTGTGGAAGTTCATAACAAAAAAAAATTATAAATAACATGTGCACTTGAGTATTTCGAGCCCCTCGCTGCCTGAGTCGGATGGTTCCCCTGGTCACCACCCGTGTCACCATGCCCACTATGCCTTTCTGTCTTCAGCCACCCATGTGCACTTGCACGAGGAGACCCACGGAACAATGCATAAACTAAACGCAACTAAAACCTGCTGCCGCGAGAGGACACATTACAGCGTGATCACGAAGCAAAGAGTGCAAAGCGCTAATGGTGTCGCCGTACAAGAAACGGACACTCAACATTCACACAGATTAGCTCAACGACGCTGCTCTGCTGGGCCGCATTAAATGAAAGGCAACTGAAACCCTTACAGAGAGAGAAGACAGATTACCTATCATCATCGCCAAAGAAAAGAGGCAAAAGCTGCAAGCCAATGAGACACCACAAGAGGTCCTTACGATTGAGTCCTTTCCAACTGTGGTCATTCAAAGCTACAGCTTAGCCAAGTTGCTAGTATACTTCCATTATTAATGGGTCAGGTGAGCTGCTGAGATCTAAAAATATTTATTTAACCAAAGTAAGGAATACAAAAAAAAGGGAGAAACTTTTTAAATAGTGAAAAGAATTAAGTGATTTTTCAGTTATTACTTTTTAAATATCTACAGAACAGTGACAGCACCACATCTGGCATCAACATTCAGTAATGCCTATAAATAATGCTTGGTGATTGTTTTCCGAGGTGAATCAACGCCTTGATCGAAGGTTGCCACACGCAGAAAGACAAAGGCAAGATGAAGCAGCCAGATTATCCACTTTAAAAAATGGCTGAATCTCACAAAAATGTTTTCCTTTTGCTTTTGTTTCAAAATGACATGGATACCCTGTATGACAGCATATAGCAATCTCAAGACGCTGGACCAGTGGCCTTATTCGGTATAGCCACTCATAGGCAATTTCTTAGGATAGCTTATTATTCTTGGGCCCCACTAAAAGCCCAACTCCCACCCTGTCTTGATGGGGCATCATCTACTCAGTGGGCAGTAATAAATAGATTATAATAATTCGTGTATTTTCCTTCCGAGGCAAAAGACATATTAAGGAACTACAAATGCAAATACAACATTTTCATTGTGCAATTTGAAAAATCCAGTCAAGCTGTTATACTCTTCTCTTAGAAGAGAGCTGTATAAGTATGCCTTCCTCCTACACTGCACCGACCGAAGTGAGAGTGGTAGGCTTAAATTATTAACACTACAAAGAGGTAAAGAACCGTTTATCATGAAAACTATAAAGCCTTCAGCATGAAAAGCTTCAAAGAAAGAAATGAAGAAGGTGAGAAGTGTGCTAAAATTAAAAGTATTCCATCATGTCATCTATCATGAACATTTTATGTTACATTTGTAGAATAGTTCTCCACAGCCAATATATACAGTATACTAGAAAGTTACTATGTAAGCAACACAAAGCCTATATATGCA
Organism: Polypterus senegalus; assembly: GCF_016835505.1. NCBI lineage: Eukaryota > Metazoa > Chordata > Cladistia > Polypteriformes > Polypteridae > Polypterus > Polypterus senegalus. Next base: position 17,630 of record NW_024382631.1, read on the forward strand.
GCTGAGTTTCTTAAAACATTTTAGAGAACCACATAAACCAAGTTTTTCTTGTTTTATCACACCATAATTGTAAAACACAGCACTTATAATAACTTCCCAGCTTGCTGTTTTGTTGTAAACACTAAATCACATGAATATTATGCTGTGCAAAACGACATTTTTATTTAATAACCTAATTAAAACAAAGCAACTATGCTTTCATCAAACATCTTCTTTTCAAATCAATTCTGATGTGCTTCTAAAAATATTTGTATGTTCAACCTCTAACCAATATTTCCGATAAAGTAACTTTTAAAGTAACATTAGTTACATTACTGCGTTTATTTACTAAAAGGAACTATGTTCTAGTAATTGCCGCATTATAAAATGTAATGTGTTGTGGAGTTACTTTTTAGAATAATATTTTTGCATGAAATACTGCACATTTCACTTCCCAAAGCATTTGTTATTAAACCCTAAATTTATATATGAACCTTCACAAAACAGACATCCATTATCCACCTGCTATATCCCAACACAGGGTCACGTGGGTCTGTTAGAGCCAATCCCAGCCAACAAGGTGAGGGAGAAACAAACCCCAGGCAGGGTGCCAGTCCACCACAGGGCACACACACCCCCAGGGACAATTTAGGAATCACCAAATACACCTAACCTGCATGTCTTCTGGACTGTGTGGAGGGAAACCCCTAATTTATATATGTATAAAACATGCAAACTTAAAAGCACGGAGACCCGGCAAACCTATGGGGTTCTCTAATCCGCAAGGCAGCAGCACTACCCACTGCACCACCCATGCCGCCCTCTGACATGTTTCAAATTGATTATTTTGTGTTTTAAATGTTTAAGTATTTAATATGTGCTGTGAAGTAAATAACATTCATCCCGTATTTATGGCTCAACGCCAAAATAGTTTTATGAACTGGCCACTCTTGCTTCCAGTTCATACCGCTCAGCATAATATCAGTAGCATATTAACTTCGATGTCCAAACAGACACTTTATCAGCAGGCCGTTATCGACAGCCATTGACCCCTGTAAAGGACTGGTGTACTGTCCACCACATTATTTCTTCCCTGGCACTCAGTGATGCTGCGATAATCATGATTCCCAGACCCTAAAGAGCTGATTAAATTTTACCACTCAACACATGCAGGATTAAATAGAAACTTGTGACTTTGTTCAGTTCTTTTAACTTGATTGCATGCTACACTCACCTCCTCGAATAAATACAATACTTCAGTGAATTAATGCAGTACAAGTTTATTTTTCAGCAATAAGTTTCGCTGTAATACGCAATGCGTATTTATAACTACATTTTGACACCCTTTGTAAAGAACTTTGAGCTACATCATTTGTATGAAGATGTGCTATATAGAAAACAAATGCGTTCTTCTTCTTCTTAAAAGTTACGCTACTGTTAATGCTACTCCCGCAACATTGCTTCTCACCCCTTGAATGAAGGATCATCTGTTTCGTGTCACACGTAGACAGAAGAACTAAGCATTTGCTTGTGCCATGTGGGTCGTAAGCATACACAGTCTCGTTGATGACGTACGCTATGGCATATATTCATATATACACACACTAGCATTTACAATTTTGGAATAACCTGTGAAATTAAGGTTTTTGATAGAAATGTGCACCTTTCTATCAAAAATTCCATTAAACGATTTTAAAAAATAGCCAAGACATCACTAGTGCTTCTAAAGGCAATTACTGCTTGAAATGATCACTTTTAGCGTACTATTCACACAGACCCCAAAACTCATTTTAGCAACCATTCCTTCATTTTCATAATGGTCCAGTACCTACAAACCCATAGAAAACAATTCCCTCAATTTTTAAAACAGAATAACAGGTTTCTGCGGTGCTAATACAATTACAGAGGTTTCTATAATAACCAATTAGCATGTAAACAATCTAATTAGGTGAGCTAAACAAATTTGCACATTAGGACACCATGTAAAATAGGATAGTCATATGTGAAAAATAAATTAAAATTGGTTTAAGCTATATTAGCCATTGGCAACACTAGTAATGTTTTTGTTGCAATTTGAAATCATTTTAAGATAGATAGATAGACAGATAGATAGATACTCTTATTAATCCCAAGCAAATTCACATAATCCAGCAGCAGCAGCAATGATATTGAAAGATTTATGAACACTGGCCACTCTGCTTCCAGTTCACACTGTTTCAGCATATCAGTAGCATATTAAACTGACGGAAACCAAACAGACATCTTTTATCAGCAGGCTTCTGTTACCAGACAGCCATTGACCCTGTAAAGGACTGCCACGTCCACCACATTTATTTCTTCCATTACACTCAGTGATAATAGCTAATAAGCTATCCTAAGAAATTGCTCTATGAGTGGCTATGCCAGATAAGGCCACTGGATCCGTGCTGCCTTGGTGATTGCACATATGCTGTCATACAGTGTATCCATGTCATTTTAGGAAACAAAAGCAAAAAGGAAAATGATGTGAGATTCAGCCATTTTAAAAAAGTGGACAATCTGTGTGCTTCATCTTGCTGCTTGTCTCTGCGTGGCAAATCCATCGGTCAGCTTGATTCACCTCGAAAACAATCACCAAGCATTGTTATAGACATTACCAGAATGTTATCCAGATGTGAATTGCTGCTCTGTTCTGCATATTTAAAATGGTACTTTATAAGAAATGTATTAATTTCTATCAGAACATGAAACTTCTGGGTGATGACAAATTGTTGAATGTTAATGTATATATATATTTATATATATATATATATATATATATATATATATATATAACTGAAATAATAATAGTTCAACAAAATACACACGAGCAAAGTAATAGAAATGATAACAACAAAGCCAACACCTCCACATACCCAATTCCTATTTTATTGTCCACCTGTTCCTGAGAGTGTGATGATCATCAGTCACACACACAAGGCAGTATTTATTCCCAGTAATGGTTTGGGTGTTTTAAGCTTTCACAGAAGTCTCATTGGTATCTCAGTAAATCTCCACCAGACAGCACATTTGCTTTTACCGCCTCAACAGCATCAACAACAACAGAAAGAAGGCTTCCCACAGACACAGATAATTAGCAGAGAGAATTAACACCAGACAAGGAGTGTAATAAATAAAAAAGTATTTTTGCCTGCTGAAATGCTATTTTATATTAATTGACTTAAAAAGTCTACGGAATTTGGGAAGATGAACATTTAGCAGAACATCTATAAGTACTTATCTGAGAACCTTCATCATACAATATAAGGTTAGTTTAGTTTTAAATGCAGCATCTTTGCTTTTCAGCTACAGCTATAAACCACACATGCCCTTTCATATTTTATGATAAATTTTGAAGAAAAAAATAAAAGACTACTTGATTTAAATGTCGTATCATCTGATTAATTTGAGAGCTACATATGAGCACTTAGGGTACTAGTCAATATCATTTCGAGAAACAAGTGAATAGACTATTTAATAAACTGATTTTTGTTTCTAAATGCTAAAGTTTCTAGATGGGTAATCAAATGTCATATTCAAATAAAACAAAAGTAATAACAAAAAGCCTGCAGAACAAATTGTGCACCTCTGGCAAGCCTATGTGTAAAATTCAGAGCCAAGTTTGAAGCCACTTTCCCATTTGGCTGGCAGGGCAGTGGCAAGACAATCTGGTCATTTGCTTGTCATTTGGCTGAACACAGTTGATGAAGTTGACCTCCTAAAGCACCAGCGTGCACTTGGTGCACTGGTTTTGGAGTTTGCTATCAACCCCCTGGTAGCCTCTACTTCTTCCTTCCTAGCGAATCTAGTATAAGCTTCTGCATTTAGCTTAAATGGGGCAAGGTACAAGTAAAATTGCATCCTACCCCGTAGTTCTACAACCGTACAAACTGTGCTGTCATTTAAAACATCAGATAATTTAGAAAGGGCAAAGAACCACTAAAAATATGTCACAGCACATGTCTTCCCTGATGTGTGCAATGTTGGTGTTTTGCTTTTTATGTTCTCAATACTTAACACTAGAATCCCTGAAGCCTCATGAAAATATTCATATAATGCTGGGCCACCTTAAATTTCCACCTCTTCACAGCAGTGGTCTTATTTTGTTATAAAGTAATAATTGACAAAATGTTAATACGGTGTGTCGTATAATGTGTGAAGACTGAAGTCCAAACATCCTAATGTTAATCTTCACAAAAGTAACAAAATTGGTGTGCTTTTATTCAAGAATTACATTTTCTTTTATTTTGTACACAGACTGATAGCTAGCCCAAACATGTCAATTGGACCACTTATTTTTATTGGTTTTATTCTGAATAAAACATACTTGTTTTATTTCACACCTTTTGTGAAAGTGTTTCTTGGTTATTTGGGCTTCTTTACAAATCCTATTCTTCACGCCAAAATTATCGCTTATTTATCTATAATATATGAAAGCATTTTCTGTTTGCAGCTGTGTGCTCAGTGCATTTCTGCCTTGCACCTCTGTCATTCATTTACACAGATTGTTGTAGGACATTTAAAACAATAATACGCAAAATGTAAGGTATATCAAATCATAATATTTCATTTCCTTAAATTCCTACAAACACATCTCCAGATAAAACTTCAACACAGACTTAAGCTGTGAGGATTGCAGCAGGGTGATGCCTTCATCTGACTGAATTGTGAAGTGGTTGTGTTCGGCCGAACCAATACATTTGCAAACAAAAATGGGCTATTAGCGCATTGATAAGGAGCCAATAGCTTCTTGACGTATGTTAAGAAAAATTTAAGAAAGTCATGGACAACGAAAAATCATAAGTTTCAGGGATTTAGTAGTTAATGATTAGAATTACCAGAGTCACGAAAAATCCCGTTAATCCGTCCCACCTAAATCGCTTCTTTAAAATCGTTCACAGCTCTCCACCAGCTGCCTTTTGTCATCTAAATGTGCTGATAAAATCAGGGCCTGCAAGCAGCCGGCTATTCCATCCTCCCACCGACTTAGAACGTGCACAAATTTCTCCCAGCTCATGCCTTGATTGATTTTCTGGGAGTGGGAAGTGGAAAGCCAGAGTGGAAATAATAGATCATTATTTGGAATACACGATTTCATGTCTGTTCCGCTTTCTACAGTAATCTGTGTAAACACATTGTTAAAACAGTAGTAGATGACAAAAAATGTAGGCATACAAACTATATAAACATGTATGAAGCCTGAAGTCCAAATATTATCAAATAAATACTTTCACAAAAGGTACAAATCTAAGACAACAATTGGCGCTTTTATTCAAAAATATAACTGCAGAAACAAAAGTCAGCTTTTAACATAGACATTGACACACCTGTTTATTATGACTCGCCTCCGTGGCACAATAGACTCAGCTTCCATCAAACCAAAAGGTCGTGTAAGTTTGGATCCAGCACCTCTCCTGCTTTGAGAATGCATGCGCTGAATAAGAGACAAATATATAAAGTCTGACTGAGAGAATCAGGACTGAAAAGCAAACATTTAGAAATGCCATACTTTTACAGCTGATCGGACGCTGTCTGTTTTCGCTAAATAATACGCATTTCTCTATATGCTGTGGTTTTTATTGAAGGCCACCTGGAAAGAAAGAGACAATATACTGTATGTGAAAACATCATCGCGACAAATGCCAGATGCTGTGTGCTACAACATGCTGACGGTGATCAACGACATTTAAAAAAAAGAAAGAGACAAATATATGTACATTTGAAGCTGTTCCACGTTGACACGATTTACCTTTATTTATTTAGTTTACTTCCTAAAGCCTAAAAGTCACAAGTAGTGTGCAGAGGGCATGCTCAAAAATGTGTAATGCCACGAAAAGTGCCTGCTGACACTTTTAGTATGCAAGCAATGATATGCATTCTGTCTGATGTAGAAGGGAGCTGAGTTTACCTCTGTTACTTGTATAAAACAGCAGTGTCTGATGCGGGGTGGGGGTGTGTGTTTAAATTTTCATGAACTGTAAGAGATAATAAACTGACTAAGAAAAAGAAAGCTACCCTTACAAGTATTATATATTACCTAGCTGTTACAGACTGGAAATCAAATGTATATGTTTTTATTCTAAAATAGTAAGACTAAGAGCAGTTAACTTCTCAAAATGGAGAGGTGCAGGATCAAACTCATGACCTTTTTGATTCCCTCAGTTGGCAGCGACCCATTGTGCCACAGGAGGTAGTCGTAATAAACGGTGCACAATGTCGCATGTTATGCTTTTGTTTCTGCAGTTATATTTTAAATAGTGCCGCAAATGTAGTTAGATTTGTACCTTTTGTGAAAGTATTTATTTGATATTTGGGCTTCAGTTTCATACATTATATAGTTTATGCCTACATTTTGTCATCTACTACTAGAATATAAAAAAATGCTTCTGTTTTAACAATGTGTTTACACAAATTACTTTAGAAACGGAAATAGACATGAAATGCGTAGTGTTCCAAACAACGATCTATTATTTCCCACTCTAAAATCCCACTTCACTCCCAGAAAACAATCAATATGAGCTGGGAGTAGTTTGTGCACGTTCCAGGTTGGTGGGATGGAATAGCCGGGCCGCGTGCAGCCTGGTTTACTGTAGCACATTTAGATGACAAAAAGACGCTTGGTGGAGAGCCAGAACGATTTTAAGAAGCTTACTTAAGGTGGACGATTTACAGCTTTTTTCGTGAGGTCTGGTAATTCTAATGTTAATACTAGAAAGAGTATTATAAATGATGGTAAATATTTCAATGTTACATTTTTAACAGTCTGGCATGTTTAGTCACTGACTATCAGTTGCTATGCTTTCTTACTTCTACAACCATCTGGAGGAAAGTTTTCTTGATTTCCATCTATCCACACTCACCCCTTATGAAATATACACTCCCATCTTGCTGGATGCATACTATCCTGGTACAGTAGCTGAATGAGTTTATTTCATAAATCACTGCAGAGGATGCAGGAAAGCTAAGTACTGCAGTTACAGTACACCAGGCTGTATTCTGTCTGTGGAACATAAATTACAAACACACACTGTCTTAAAAAAGGCAAACAGAATTATTGGCACCTCAGCCATTCGCCACTAGCAGATTCAGTTTCTATCTATATGTCTATATGGAATGGATAGTCATGATAGGAAATACTTAATTCTCCTAAAATAATGACATCAAGTTGAGTTTGAAAGTCTTTAAAGTCCTACTGTCCTCCACACTACTTGGCTTATTCCATTTGTCTGTGATTCTCAGTGAAAAAGACTTCCTAATGTTTGTACAAAGTTTATCCATAACAAGTTTCCAACTGTGTCCCCGCTTTGGTGAACTTATTTTAAAGTAAATAAGTTCAATCCACTGTGTCAATTTGCTTCCATAATTTTAAGCTCTTCATCATGTCTCATTTTTATTCTTCTTTTGCTTTTAACTAAAGGATCAGCTCTTTTTAATCTTTCTTCTGCTAATTATCCTGCAGCCCAGGAACGCATAGTCACTCTTCTCTGGACCACCTCTAGAATTAAGTAGTGTCTTTTGTAGCCTGAGACCCAAAGTGCACTCAATACTCCAGATGAGACCTCACCAGTGCATTATAAAGCTTGAGCAGATCCGACTTTTACTGTACACATCAAGGCGCCATAACCTGATATTCTTCAAGTCTTCTGAATGGTCTCTGATCACTGTCTGAAGTTGATAGTGTCAAGACCACTACATGACTCCTAAATTGTTCTCATAAGTTGTACTTTTAATTTTCATACCTCCTATTATTTATTCAAATGTAATAACATTTTTACTTCCTACATGTAGTACTTCTTACATTTACTGACATTAAATTTCATTGTCCACAATCTACAAACCTGTCCATGCTGTCCATGTCTCTCTATAATAATCAATGGATACTAAGTTATCTGTCAATCCACCTGTCTTATATCATCTGCAAACTTAACCAGCTTGTTATTTATATTCCTATTCAAATCATTTATATATATTTAAAATAGCAGCATACCCTAGTATGAATCCTGTGCAACGCCACCCTTAACTTCATCCTTCTATTATTGTAAATATATCGATCTTATATACACAGGGCTACTAAAAAGAACTTGTTGGTTTATAATGGGCTAGCAAAACATTTCACCATACAGGTAGAGTAAAACTGCACCAAGGTTGATGGAGATATTGCTTGTCAGAAGCAAATGCATATAAAAGACAGATGTAAACTAATGAGACCTACACTAGGAGTGTTGAATGTGATGAAATTGTGATCTAAATCTCTGTTGCAATGTGATCAAAAAATCATCAGTAAAAGAACTGAACCTGGCAAGTCTGAGATGAACTGCTTTATAACTACAGTATATAAATATAATAACTGTCAATATGGAAAAATTGCCTAGGAAATCTCATAGAATGTCGAAAAGGGTTGTCAAAGTATGAAACAATTAAAATAGACATTTACTAGGCATTCTATGCAATGCCAAAAGCACACTGGCAAGTCATTCCAAGATTTGCTTACTGTCCTCTGTCATTACCCTGTCCCTAGCTATCGTGATGACTCAGCTGTCTTCCCATTTTCTTCCTAACCTTGTCTTGTCGGAGTTCAGCATACATCTTACCACTAGGAATCCTGAAGCCTACAAAAAAATTGTAATTCAGGGCCACCCTTAAATTCCCGCACCTCCCTCATCAAAGCGTCTTGTTTTTCAAATGTCAATCAGCACTGGCAGCAAAGCACCTTTGTTATCCCATCCCCGCCAAGGCAGCTGAAATCAAGTCAGATGCAAAATGAAGTTGAGCTAAAACCAGCTAAGCACAGAGACAACTTTATGAAAAGGAGAAAAAATAATTTTAAGTATTTGAAATGATATTTTTAAAAATTCTTTTGCAGAATGTTGGTTGTTACATTACTGAAGGTCAATTGCTGGACATGTCAGAAATCTGAATATTTTATACTTTTCTAAAAAATAGAAAAACATAGTTAGCAGGTTTTGACGCTTTTAAATCAATGCTATTCCATAAACTTACATGAAACTTTAATCAAAAGTGCTCTTGATCTGAAATATTTTTTATTATATAACAAAAGAAATTCAGAGCTTTAGTCTCTAAACTATTTAGGTTAAAAGTTAAATACAAGTCACGAATTCCTGTTAAGCATTGTTGAAGTAGTAAATTAAACAAGTTATAAGCAATCTCTAGAATGTCAATATTCCCATTGTCTTCATCATATATTTCAGTATCACTGTCTGTCATTGGTTTAGTGTTTTTGTTGGCTGTTCCAATGATTGGGAGGTATGAACTCTTTAACTTTTTTCTGATTGCGGATTTCGCCCTATATTGACTCCCATTTTGCTAAGCAACATTTCAACATCCTTTGCTTACTGGATTAACACAACAATTCAGTGGAAGTGGGTCAGCTGACAAGTTTTTATTTTGCTGCCACGCTTCACACATTGCACGCAAAAGTCGCCTCGGAATACGTGTCTTTATGTTTATAAGTTACTTTGCCGCCACCTCGAACTTTTGTCAAGTGAAATGGGAGCATTTTTTTGCAGACTTTTGCAGTTGCAGACTTTGTAGTTAAGCACCCGCCAGTCTCTTCCTAAAACCTATGCGCATATTGATATTTTGACGGCTGGTGTACTTAGTAGCTTTTGGGAACTGCTTCGGTTATGTATTTCAACAGGTTTTGGAACTCATATAAAAATTTCACTATCACTATTATATATTTTGGTACGCAGGTTTTGAAGCCCAGTTCAGTTGCTAATACAGTCAATCTCTTTGATGAGTCAGAACTTCACCTAAAGTTCGGCCAAAAATGTACTTTAACAGGTTTGGAACTCACCTCTCTTCAAATGCTCTCAGCCTCAACTCTTACTGGTTAGCTGGGGTGATGACAGGAAACTAAGGTAAGAAATTGTGAACTCGCTAACTAAAACAGAATTTTTTTCATGTTGTAAATAAACAATGCAAATTTGAAATTTTAATGTGTGAATACTGAAGTCCAGATATCAAATACTTCAAAAGGTACAACAAAAATGTAAGCGCTCTTTATTCAAGTATATAATTGAAGAAAACAAATTTATCTAATATTCATTTTGTTGTCAATATGTAAAACCAAAAGCCCATTTATCAATTGCATGGGTTTGTTAGAGTTAAGAGCAGCTGCCTCTAAATCAAGAGGCTGATCTGAACCTGAGTCCCCGTTTACAGCCTGAAGAAACACCCACTGAGTGCAACTGGCAAACTCTTCTGGTCCAGAAGCACTAGAAGCATCACCACCCAAAGGGAGGCCTTTACCAAGGAGACAATCTAGAGAGAACCTCCTTATAGAGCTGTACTTTTAGCTAGATAGATGATAGATAGATAGATAGATAGATAGATAGATAGATGATAGGATAGATAGATAGATAGATAGATAGATAGATAGATAGATAGATGTAGATAGATGATACAGATAGATAGATAGATAGATACTATTAATCCCAAAATTCACATAATCCCAGCAGCAGCAGTATACTGGATACAAAAAATAAAAAAACAATATTAAATTAAATAGTAATAAAAATGCATGTAAAAACAGACAACAACTTTGAGTAATGTTAGCATTTATTCTCGGTGGAACTGAAGAGTCGTACAGTGTGGGGAGGAACGATCTCCTCAGTCTGTCACTGAAGCTACCCTCTGCCTTTGAGAGATGCACCTGTCCAGTGGATGCAGTGGATTCTTCATGATTGGATACAGAGTTTGCTTAGTGCCCGTTGCTCACAGGAAGCTAAAACCCGTCCAACTCTTAAATTCTGCCTCCCCACGCTTCAGCCCAGCATGAGGCTCTTCTGTCTCAGTGCCGCCTCCCCAGCACACCCACCAAGATAGAAGAGCACCTGCCACTACCGTTTGGTAGAACATCTTACAGCATCTTATTGCAGATGTTGAAGGAATTTTCCAACCCCAAGGAAGTATAGTCGCCTGGACCTTTCTTACACAGAGCATCAGTATTGGCAGTCCAACCAATTTGTGTCATCCAGCTGCACTCCCAGGTATTTATAGGTCTGTACCCTCTGCACACAGCCCCTCTGATGATCATGGGGTCCATGGAGGGGCCTGGGCCTCCTAAAAATCAGAAGCCCACAATCTGGGGGAGTATTCTTTGATACATGGCTTTTGCTTTACTGTAGTTTTCATGCCATTGTTTTTGTTTCATTTCTAAAGAACTATTATTAAACTGAGACGGCCAAGTGAGGTCACCTCTAAACTACCTGGTTTATCGACCCTTCTTCCCTCGACCACTACAAGTTTACATCTGAACCCACATATGCTAAGTATGAGTACATTCAATCTTCCCAGTAAAATGTCAACTAGGAGCCATTGATTATTGGAGCAGCACTGGGAATAAAGTAAAACCCAAACATGATGGATGGTAAGTCAGTCCTAATGTGAGGGTACAATCGCACAGCCAAATTGCAGCAAAGAGTGTACTGTGTGCAATCCACCACCTGCATTTAAGAAAGGATCTGTTTACTTTAGTCCAGTAATTTGTTGGTGGTCTGGTGGCTCAGTAGCTGGTATTCATACCTTGAATCTTTTGGGGCCTGGTTTTAGTGGAAGAAAGGAATGGATGTTATTTACTAAGGCCAATATATTTTGTTAATTCATAGAAGTATACCACATTTCCAGTATTCAGTGTTAGAGCAGATAAGCGTATGCAGTTAAAACCCAATCACTGACACCCATTAATCCACAAATGGGAAGAACATGCAAGCCACAGTCAGACCCTTCTGGTGCTGTAATGCAATATTGCTAACTCGTGTTACCACTCGCTCATATGTTAAAACATCTGTACTAAACTTTTCTAAACTTTCAAGCTGATGAAAACTAAATATAGACCTGTAACTTTAGTTCTCAGCTCTTATCTCCCTTAGTGGTTGACTTTCAATAAAAGTATCATAGTACAGTTGAGGCCAGTATATGGTCTCAGTTTAGGACCTTATCAGAATCACTGATGTTAAGAGTGGTGTCTCCACAGGGTCAGTGCTAGGGCCGCTGCTATTTTTAATATATATATAAATGATTTAGATAGCAATATAAGTAAGCAGGGCTATGTTTCAGCACATTTATCACAGAAAGTGGAATTGGCACAATATGGAAGCCACCGAATTATTACAGAGGGACTTACATAATAATAGCCGGACAGATTTGTGGCAGATGAAATGTAATGTGAGTGTTTCCAGGTATTACATGTCAAAGTACAACTTAGAGAAGGATTTAGGGTGTCTTAGTGGACTTGACACTGTCAACTGTGAGAGAGTTTGGGCCATGAAGGAAGGCCAAATGCATGTCAGGGTTATATAGCGCCCCTATGCGCCAAGCAATCTTTTGGTGTGGAGTATGTCCCAGGAGGTTCTGCTCGCTTTATCACACACTATGAGGCGTCATCTGAGCACTGTGTGTGCAGTTTTTAGTCTCCAGGCTACAAAAAGGAAATACAAGTGCTACAAAAGTCAAGAAAAGAGCGACTTTAGCCATTCCCTGCCTAGGGGCTGAATTTATGTTCATTAAAAAGAGCTGAGAATTTTAGTCTAAAGCAAAAATGGATATTAAGAGGTGACATGGATTTGAAGTGTTTAAAATTATGAAGGGAATTAGTACAGTGATCGAGACACCACCTAAAATTAGTTAATCAAGAACACACAGGGACAGAGTTGGAAACTTGTTTATGGTAAACTTGCCACAAACATTACAAAGTTTTTCTTAATACAGAGAACCACTAGACATATGGAACAAGTTACCAAGTGAATGTGGTGGCAGGACAGTAGGGCTCTAGGGACTTCTCAAACTCAACCCCATGTTATTATGGAAGAATTAAGTGGGATAGGCAAACAGTGAGCTGGGCTGAATTGTTCTGGTCTAGAATGTTCTAATGTTCTAATGTTGCAGAAAGAGGGTCAACTTATTTGAAGTAAGAGCTTTAGAGCAGACTCATTCATTTATTTTCACTTTCACTGGTGATAGTCACCCTATCCTTAGTCTTCCTCCTGGGGAGTTCCCCAAACATTTCAGGCAAGTTCAGATGTATAGTCTCTCGTGTCTTTGGGTTTGTTACCCTAGGTGGTCATGCATAATACACCACTCCATGAGAGACATAGCAACTACATGCCCAACCAATCTCAAATGGTTCTTTTGATCCACACAGAGATGTTTCCTGCCTTTGAGCACTTCATCTAGTCATGGAGAATAAAGGCCAGCATCCGACAAGAAACCTAATTTCAGCTGTTTGCATTTATGATCTCATTCTTGCAGTCCATAGGAGAGAGAAATGCAACTTGAGATGTCTATTAGACCTAATTTTGCTTCATTGTAAATTCTCAAGATACCTTTTAATTTAATACCACCATTGATTTTTTGTAAAGTTTGAATTTTCCAGATTCAGTTTCACAGGTATGTTGTGCCAGCAAATTTAAACTTAAATAATGAACAACTATACCTGCGTCAGCCCAAACTCATTGGGCACGCTTATACAGAGGAAGCTTGAGTACCAGGGGAAACTGATAAACACAGGGAGAAGTCCACACCAAAAGCAGCCAGGTAGGTATTTTAACTTCATATTACTGGAAAGGTTTTAATATAGATAACTAGAAATGACAATTTAATTAACAAAATCACCAATTATTTATTTGACGGATATTTCATAAGTTAAACACAAAAGCCAGGGTGTTTTTGTTTAAAGTATTCAGCTACAGTATTTCCAAAAGCATTCTGTTGAATTCACATCATATTTTACACATAAAGATAGAAGTTACAAATAAATAGAAATAAAATAATACAAATTAGAATATTTAACCGCCAATTAATGGCAATGTCGTCCATGTTTATTCAGAGAAACATTGATTTTGACAAGGACAATATTAAAGGTTTAGTGTAATTCTTCAAGTTGAGGACTTTAACGTACTCCCAGCAAGAATTACCAACAGATGTTTTTCTGTTTGTAGAAAAACCTACGACAAAGTTAAAGTATTTTCTAGCTGCTTCCTCTTCATCTTTTTATTTCTGAACTGTAAATCATTAAGTTAACCATTGGAATTAAAAATAAATTCAATCCCCAACAAAAATGCGCCATCATATGAAAGGTTGTTCATTTTAACCGCGATACTAACGGAAGCAGAAACGTAGTAGAGTATAGCACCGCGTCACATGTGAAGAGCACATCAGAAAGCTTTTGCTCGACTTCCCGCTTGTTTTACCTTTAAAACTGAAAGCACGACTCTGACATACACGCCCAGAGACATACAGCATGGGCAAATAGTTACCGAAACATGCCTAGTCCAAAGGTTCCAGTGGCATGATCAGTAATATCAGTACAAGCCAGGGAAATTACAGCTGGATAGTCGCAGAAAAACAGTGCATGATTTTATTAGAAGCACAGTAGGGCAGATTTGAAGCTATATATGGAGGTTGTAAGGGAATTAACAACCCAAGTATCCAAGATGTGGCTAATATTATGAAGCACATTTTTGACATTTACATCATATTATAATGTAGAGGTTTCACCACAGCAATGTAACGATCATATCGCCATTGCTGCCACCAAACAATTTTCTGTGGTTCCAACAGAGATATAAAATACATTTGGGTTCAAAGCAGGCAGTCACAGTAATTGTACTGTCATATCCAGAAAGCAACTGCTAGAAGTTTTGGTAAAATTGCAATTGCCATCAGTAAGTCCAAGAGGGATAAATCAAAGAAAAAGTACATAGGCGTGTGTGTAGCCGGTGGTCCAGTGGAAAACCAGAAAGAGGATAAGAAGATTGGCAGTCACAGTGATTAGCAGCAGAATAAGGGAATCCAAAAACAGAAACATCCTGTAGTCCAAAAAGACCAGGGAAACTCCACCAGTTCAAACTCTGTGAAGTTTGCAGCTTTGGAATCGTCTATTTTCATGTCTCTCGGATCATACCGAAAAGAAAAAATGGAAATTACATATATTATATATTAGTATTCTTCAAAAAAGATGAAATGTATGTGCAAGAAAAATAAATAAGAAGTAGATGCTGACATCCATGTGTGGCAGACCACAAATTACCAAATCTTAACATAAATGAGAGAACAGGCATCAATGGAAAGAGTAAGGAGTTGGAATGAACTGTGAAATGGGAATATGAATATAGGAATGTAAACAATCATCTCAATGAACTGGAGTATTTCAGATGAAATATGAAAAGGATAACTTGAAAAATGAATTAATATTTAATAAAATGAAACTATCCAACTAGCACTTCTCACTGGGATTTTCCTGTATTGCATCCAGTACTGCTGGGACAAGTTCTGATTTTAATTATCTCAAATTTTATTAACACATTAAATGCTATGAAGAGGATGAAAAATGGCACTGGAAAGGCTGCTGGTCCAGATGACATACCCAGAAATATGGAGGTGTTTAGGAGAGATGGTAGTGGAGTTTTAATCGATTGTTTAATGGAATCTTGAAAAGTGAGAGGATGCCTGAGGAGTGGAGAAGAAGTGTACTAGTGCCGATATTTAACAAGTGGGATGTGCAGCGCTGTAGTAACTACAGGGGAATAAAATTGATGAGCCACAGCATAAAAATTATGGGAAAGAGTAGTGGAAGCTCACTTAAGCATAGCGAGGTGATGATTAGTGAGCAGCAGGATGGTTTCCTATGCCAACAAAGAGCAAGCACAGATGCACAATGTTTCCAGGTTCATGATGGATGGAGCAGTTTAGAGAAGGCCAGAAGGAGTTGCATTGCATCTTTGTGGACCTGAGAAAGCATATGACAGGGTGCCCGAGAGGAGCTGTGGTATTGTATAGAGGAAGTCGGGAGTGGCAGAAAAGTATGTAAGAGTTGTACAGATATGTAATGAGAAAGTGGACCATGGTGAGGTCTACGGTAGGGAGTGGGACAGCATGCATTCAAGGTGGGAGGTTGGATTACATCAGGGATCAGCTCTGAGCCCTTTCTTATTTGCAAGTGTGATGGACAGTTGGACAATTGACATTTACAAGTTTCAGGATCAGCTATTCATTGACACAGCAATTAAATGCAATATACATCGGCGGTCTCTGAATTTACCGGATTTATCTTAGTGCTACTTTAACAATGCAGCCTTGCTTTGCAATTATATCTTATAATTAAGTTTATTTTGATGGTAATTGTGTCTGGAATTTGTTAGATGTATCGTCAAGCACCTTGTTAACACTGTCAGTGTGGTACTTATTGTTTATTAATTATAAAGCAATACAATATAACTGCTGGCTATTTTTGTATTGTTCTGGTCACTATTCAAGGAGTGGATGTCGAGGTGTTGCACTGCTATTAGTACTTGGGTGTTCCACATCAATTGATTGTCTCGTAACACAGAGAAAACTATAGAAGAAATGACAGAGTAGATTTTTGTTTTTATCTGATGACTGTTCATTTAATGTGACATCCTTCACATTCTATACCCTGTGATGGCTCTAATGATTTTAAATAAGCCGTTATGTTGGGCCAGTAACACTTCCAAGAGAGGTCCACCGAGTCAACAAAACCGCCAACCCTGCAGTAGTAGTGGAGGAAAGAATGAAAGGCAAAAACTGAATGCCATTATGAACAACGCGCAGCCCTTCTCTCACACACCAACACTGTGGACGTTCAGAAAATGAATTATTCAGCATTAGTGTGTCAAGAAATGCGACTGGCACTCCTTTATACCAACAGCAATACACTTGCATAATGCCCACTGGGACTGGGATTGCTTTTTTAATCTTTAACCAAATCAGTGGTTTCTTTGATTCTTTTTAAATTTGATGTGTATTAGCAAGATACAGAGGACAGAAATGACTCAGGACAACGAGGAATTGCTTCATGGGATCTATTCCCGCAATTAGCAAATCAATTTTGGAAATCAGTTCATACCACAGCAGGCGGCACTCCCAGCAAAAAGACTAAACTGTCATTGAGAATATTAACTCAAAACAAATAACATATTAAGCTTCAACACAAATCACAAATAAACTCAAATCTTAGCGTAAGTGCTAACCACTGCGCCACCACACACTCCACTGTAATATTCCCTATAGAGCACAATTTCACATACACACATCACAAGAAAAAGAAAAGGACAGAAGAAAATTGAAAGACATTGTTTCTTGAATTTATAGTTATCAAAAGTGCACTTTTCCTTAAGACTTGATCAGGGTCCGAAGGAAAGATGCCTCGATATTTTATAAACTTTATTTATTATTAAAAGTGAATGCATTTTTAATTTTATCAAATTTTACAAATACTCAAATTTATTTTAACCCCGAAGCGTATTAGGGCCACTGTGAAAAAAAAAATACGGACACAGCGAAGAAAAAAAAAATCTAAATGTCGAGATTAAAGTCGACATGCTGACTTTATTCTCGACATTTCCACTTTATTCTCGACATTTACGTCGAGATTAAAGTCGACGTGCTGACTTTATTCTCGACATTTCCACTTTATTCTCGACATTTACGTCGAGATTAAAGTCGATGTGCTGACTTTATTCTCGACATTTCCACTTTATTCTCGCCTTTTATGTCGAGAGGGAAGGAGAAGAAAACACATAAAAATGGAGTTAATGGAAGATTTAATACAAATGTATTTTAGAAGTGGTTTCAATAATCAAGAAATTCTAGCTCTTTTAGCCCATGAGCACAGAATCATAATTAGCATAAGGTGTTTGAAGAGACTGTGCCGAAAATTGCATCTCTTTAGACGGAGGAATCATACAGATGTAGATGAAGTGGCTGCATTTTTGAGAAGCGAAATTGCCAGTAACGGACAAATGCAGGGATATCGCTGGTTACATCTTCGAGCAATCCAAAGAGGGTACGTTGTAACACAAGACGTGGTGAGACAGTTGATCAAGCTGATTGACCCCGAAGGCGTGGAGCTTAGGTGGGCACGACGGCTGAGAAGACGGCACTATCACACCCAAGGTCCAAATGCACTGTGGCACATGGACTCTTACGATAAACTGAAGCCATATGGTATTGCAATTCACGGTTGTATTGATGGCTTCAGCCGCTATGTTTTGTGGTTGGAAGCGTATACCACTAATAATGACCCGAAAGTAGTTGCAGATTACTTTATCTCGACAGTTTCGAGGTTGAGAGGATGCCCGCGACTACGCGCAGACAGAGGCACAGAAAACGGACATGTAGAACAAATGCTTTTGTTTTTGCGAAGAAATCACGATGACAGTTTTGCAGGTGAAAGGAGTTTCATTTATGGGCAGCACCGCAAATCAGCGAATTGAATCGTGGTGGGGAATCTTGAGGAAGCAAAGTATGCAGTTTTGGATTAACTTGTTCCAAACCCTTCACGATGATGGATATTTCTCTGGCGATTTCTTGGATAAAAGCCTAATACAGTTCTGCTTCCTCAACCTTGTTCAGGTAATATTCTTAAATAAAAAATGAAAATAAATATAAACACAATCTTTTGTGAGCATAAATAATTTATTGTATTCCAAAATGTGTTTTTGTACATTTCTTTATATTTGTTAGTATTTCTTCATTTATGTATTTCAGTGACACCACACATAACATAAAATTCATGAAGAAAAAAATAAGCAACACAATTGTACATCATGACACATTTGAGTATTAGTTTTAATAATTAATTATACATTTATTTATTTAAGTAGTTAGTTACTTATTTTATTTTGTCTGAAATATTCCTTCATAGCCTGCAACCATGCTGTCATTCATCTGTGCTGATTGAACCATATAATATGTTCATTTATAACATAATGGGCTGGATTCAAGGATTTGGATTAAGCCTAGCCTGGTCGCTTTGCAATGCAAAGCAGTTTTCTTTAGTCTAGAATTAGACTTAATCTGGGTCCAACAATCCAGAGTATGTTAACAACAATAATAGTCAGTGTTGTCTTGTTTATGAGTAAAACATTGAACTGTTACTTATTTATTTTGTGCAGTCTGAACTCAATGAGGTTGAAAAAACATGGAATTTTCACAAGATCAGACCTAGGAGAGGCCATGGTGTCATTGGAGGTCGACCTGTTTTGATGCACAGTGTTCCTGAGATGTATGGTGCAGAGGACAAACTCATGGAAGTGGACATGGAGGAGCTGGCTTTGTGTAAGGGGGAATGCACACCAAAAAGCCAGTACCCTTGTGATGAGACAGTTTTTGAGCTCTGCTGACTTCTGATGGAGGAAAAGGGTTGTAATGCTCCTACAGATCCCTTTTCTGCTGCTGAACTGTACACTTTGTTGAGAAATGAAATACTGAATGCGATATCTGATTCGTAACACTCTAGTACATGTATCAGTGTTGACATAAAATTAAGCATATCTCAATTATTAAATAAGATGATCTCTCTAATGACATGCATATGGACACTGTAAAGGAAAAATGACTGTATAAATCTGTAAAGTGCTCATCGTGGCCCTAATATGCTTCCATACTACATAGACTTATCATATGACATGTTAGCTTTTTATTTTGTTCTTTGATAATAATTTACATATAAGAAGACCTGTGTAATGAATCACATATTTGCCAAAGATTTTCAACCTGTTTAACTATTTTGGGACCTTTAGATAATGTTAATCTATAGGAATGCTTAAAGATCATACCTTTTATCTGTATGTAATTGAAATACTCCCTTGACTGTAGTTATATAAATTAACCTAATTCATAAAAGATGCTGCACAGTTCAGATATGCTAGTCTGTCACGATGTATTGAACAAGAGCATGTGGCAGCACCATCAGACTGATGTAATAAAGAACATCCATCTTGACTCACAACTATTCTTTATTTACAGAATATTTTCTCTAATAGACACGATTTCATTTTGTGCACACATACACTGGGCACTAGTTAAGGCTTAAGGTTTTTAATGCACAATTCATATTAACATTACCCTTACTAATGACATTGAATGCTTCCACCATTTTAAACACGTAGGGAATTAGTTATTTATGGTAATGTTTACGCTGAAGTGAGAAATAGTTGTCTGTAGTACAGTATGTTTGGCAAATATGATAAATTCAGTATTGTGTCTTTGGTGGGTATTGACAATAAACATCTGACCCTAGGATAGCATTTAATATATGATTTGGTGACACCAAAATACACCAGTGGTTAGATGACTCAAGAATGTACATGAGATGGAAAGAAAAATGTGTTTTAACAAAGTATTTATTCCTGTTCAGGTAATATACCATCAGAAATACAAACTCTTCATGAACATTGAAAATAAATTATAAAACAGTATTAGCCTTTGAACAGTCAGTCTTTTCTTATAACATCATCACAAATTCCACAATGCAATGAATGCAGTATAGTTCTACAGTATAAGCTGAACAATAAAGCAAAATTAACAGACATACTCTGCACTGTCCCTGTTTCAGAGTATTCAGTATACTTCAAAACTTTTATCAAAATATTTAGAACATAGTTTGAATGTTTATTTCACAAATTTGGATTACAGAGTCACGGAGTATTAAATGTTATTGATGCTGATCATTCACAAAAAAATGAAAAAGCAACACTTGTAATTGTGCAATATATGTTTGGTATGATTTAGCAGGATAATTGCTATTTAATTACTGAAAAGTCAATAAAACAATGTACAGCACAGAAGGAAACTCGGAGTAATTTGAATCGTTATCTTCTAGCTGAAGGATTACCCCACATGTACAACATACTCAGTGTAGTGAAAACACATACATTATAAACACAACAGTAGCATTATCTGCCAAATTCAGATCTGAACCTCTGAAAAACAAGTACTTCTTTATATTATTTCTTGGTGTAACTTCTGAACTTATGCTCAAACTCATTTTGTTCTGTGGTTATATTCTGTCTAGGAATTTCAATAACCAAGACTTTTATTTTTGGCATTCTTTTGACTTAAATCTATGTATACTTGGGTTGTCTGATCCTAATTCAGTTCTTCGCAAGTTCCTTATGTGCAAACTCTATTCAAATGGCTTGATTGACAAAGATTTTACCACAGAATAATTGGGTTTCTACACAATGTCCATCACCCAAATGTTACTCTCTAGGACATCATTGAATTCAGCACGAAAGTCTGGAAAATTGTCATAATCGTCAGATAGCTGAAGGATCATCCCACATGTGCGTCCTATTGGCCGCCTTGTAAAAGAAGACATAGGCACAAAGGCAACAGTGATGTTTTCTGACACAATCAAATCTGACCCTGTACAAAACCTCAAAAACTTAGAAAGTTTTACTTCATCTACTTCCCTGATATACCTTCTAAGATGATGCTCAATATCTTTCTGTTTTGGTGTCATTATCACTGGGAATTTCAACATCTTTGACACTTTTTTGGACGTTGGTTTAAGATTAGTATACATTTTGGTCAACTGGTCATAATTAAGTGCATTGTGATGCTGGATAATGTCCCTCCAGCTCTCTATCACAAACATAGGTTTCTGTACAAGTTCTTTATGTGCAATCTCCGTGAGAACTGCTGGAAAAGTGTCACTGGAAGCCCTTTTTCTACACTCATAATTATCTAGAACATCTAAAATGTCATCAAGCTCAACAGAGGAGAAATCCTTCAAAGCTTGTTTGAGGATTTCTTGCTCTTGGACACTTATAAACTGCAAAAAGTTTTCAATTAGGTCACTGTAAACCTTTCCAAACAGAACCTCCTCCAGAAAGGGAAGTGCAAGCTTGATTGGAATGTATTTGCAATCTTTGTATCCTCTCCAGAAAATGCGGGCAATAGCTTTCCAAGTGTCAGCCTTAAAATCATGTCTAATGAATGGTACTTTGACTGTTGTTCCAATTGTGCACCGATCATAGAATTCCTCCCAAAAAGAACTGTACATGTCTCTAACAAGTCCTGATCCACAACCAGCCTCTAAAGAGTTATCGGGAAGTAACCTGGTCAGTGTCAGTGGTCTGGTCAAAGTCTCTGGGTCAGAAAAGGATTCAATCATGTCACTGAGGCAGTGTGCATAGCGTATAGTTATTACTTTTGGATGTTTCATGTTTTCATTGGATTCACCCTCATAAATTTCTGTGTCATTTAGGTGATCTTCGAGATCTGTACATGGACCAAATGTAATTTCAGGATCAGACACATTATTTACAGAAGCATCGGCATGTATTTGGTAAACAATTTCACTTTCCTCCATCATCTGATAATGGATGTCATATTGATCTGTACTGAGTGTGTGATTTGGACTGACTTGGTTTTGATCAGAAACTATAAAAACATCAGGCACATCCTGAGGGTCACGATCCTCAGTAGTAGTCTGCCTGGAATCACTACTGTCCTCAAGATCACTAGGACTCGCTTCAATATCTGACTGCTCCTTTGTTTTTGTGGCAAGGTAGAAACACAGCTTTTGTAGTTTGACGGTGTCATATATTAAACCAATTGTGACATGATGATCAAGTGAAGTTTGTTTGAAGTCCCAGATATCAAATATGAATTCGGATTCATGCCCTTTGCTTGAGACACCATCAGGGAAAAAAAGACTCCTTGCCTCTTTCAGGATTTCAGTGAATCCAGCACTGATTGGCATGGAAATCTTTCGTGTGCCCCCACCTTGTTTTGCTCTAACCTGTTTAGTTTCCCCCTTGTAAGTGTGTATCCACCCTAACTCTATGGTGCGTATTTTTTGCCTTGGTCGGGAACGTGATTGAGGATGTTGAGGTGTCTCTTCACTTTCGTTGTTTTCTTTCCTTAACTTCATTTTGTCACGGAGCTTCTGAAGAAGGCCAGATTTTCGTATTTTGGTGGTATTTTGATTTCTGCAGAAATTGAAAAGTGCAAGTCTGTCTCCATAGGAGGGAATGTAATTGGACAGTGTTGAATCATCCATGAGCAAGACAACATCTCGGTCAATCTGTGAGACAAAATAAAAACATTAATGCTAAGTAATTCATAAGTATATTCAAATACATAATAAAAACTTATTTGTTAAAAACATAACTGCCTTGTAAAATTACACTTCAAAAAAGGATATTTGTCAATCCTTTACGTCAGGCTATGCACAATATATTGTAAATTTAAATATAAATAGCAAGGCAATCTCCTGTAGGATATAATCAAATCCATCCATTCATCCATCCATTTTCCAACCCGTAGAATCCAAACACAGGGTCACAGGGGTCTGCTGCAGGCAATCCCAGCCAACACAGGGCACAAGGCAGGAAACAAACTCCAGGCGGGGCACCAGCCCACTGCAGGGCACACACGCACACACACACCAAGCACACACGAGGGACAATTTAGAATCGCTAATGCACCTAACCTGCATGTCTTTGGATTGTGGGAGGAAACCCACACAGACACGGGGAGAACATGCAAACTCCATGCAGGGAGGACCCGGGAAGAAAACCCAGGTCTCCTTACTGCAAGACAGCAGCGCTACCCACTGCGCCACCGTGCTGCCCTCTAATTGAATTGCCCTGGTATATAATCAAGAAGCTGTTCTGTTTATAAGCACTGTGATGATGGGTTCAGACTACATTTTTAAAAAGATATTATGGGTTTTTTTCTCTTTAAAGGAGCATTACATTGGTATGCAGGTACCAGTTTTGTTTTTTTTGTTCTTTATTTTGCCTTATACAATTTCTTATATTAGGAATTTGTTAGTTTTCCACATATCCCTTGCTGTCAGAGCACAGGGTCAGCCATTGTACAGCACACCTGGTGCAAGTGCAGGTTAAGGGTCTTGCTCAAGGGCCCAGCAGAGTAGGGGATTCAAACCGGCAACCTTCTGGATACCAGCACAGATCCTTAGCCTCAGAGCCACCACTCCACCCTGCAGTTTGCTTTGACTTCAGATTTAGCTTTACAAATAAAATAAAACTAAATGGCTCCAATCTGATCTCTATTATCACATACCTTTTGTTCCTCAATTAGAGTCAGGGCATCCTGGGAGACACCTCGTCCTCTAAGAAACTCTATTATAGACATTTTCAGATCAGGGAGATCAAACTTTACAGCTGCAGTAGACCTTTAGAATTTAAAGAGAACAAAAGTTTGAAATATGTGTATTTGGGTATGGGAAGAAATGCAATAACATCTCAAATTTTAACACAAGGTGGAAATGTGAACTCATAAGCATAACTATAAAATGTACCAAAATGCGAAAAAATGTTAATATCTTATAGCACTTTGGAATGCCATATGAAAATGCTAAATGGCTTAAGATGATAACTGGACTTGATTAAATTACTGGAATATCTAATTCAAGGACTCCTAACAGAACTAACGTTAACATTACTTACTGTAGAAAATGTATTTACTGTAAATACAATACGGGTTTGCTATGTTGCACTTAGTTTACATAGTTTTCTCAATTTGGGCTGCTTTTTGTGAAAACAATTAAGCTTGGCGATTCACGATCAATATGTGGTATGTATACGTAACCTATGAAATACTTCTTTGTACAGCGGCCACTTCACGAATAAACAAGTACTACTTAGTTAAAGATGCCACCGAACTTGCATACAAAATGCATTATTGGTAGATTAAAAAGCAGTTGATTTGGAATAACATTATATGTTTTCATTATTAGGCCTTTGGTAGGATGAAGATAGTTGTGAAAAGTATTACAAAGTAAACATGATTTCATAACCTAATACCAAAATGCAACTAAGTATATACATAAACACAAAATCAGACATGTATTGTTTCTGAAACCAACACTATATACATGACAGATGCACACCATTAAAGAAAATCAGCTTTTCTTATGAAAAAAAAGAAGAAAAGTGAGATGGTAAAAGGAGTTTTGCATTCCATTTATTCCCTTCATACAAAGTTTGCACGTTCTGCATGTGGACATGTGGGTTTCTTGCCATAGTCCAAACACATGTTGAATGAGCATTGCTAAATTGACCACTAATGTGTGTGTGTGTGTGTGTGTGTGTGGTGCGTGTTCATGTTGCAGCGGGCTGGCACCCAGTCCAGTTCCTGTTTAGTGTCTGATGGTTGCTGATAAAGGCTTAAATTGCCTTTAAAGAAGTGGCTGTGAAAAGTGGATGGATGGACATGATACAGTGAAGAGAATAACCATGTACATCACAATTACTCTTTTTCGGACACAACAACCTCAGTGAGCCAACCTATGTGTAAATCTGCAGGCAGTATGATGTGGTGGTTAAGGCTTACGTGGTTAAGATTGAGGATTCAAATTCCTCTAGAAACACTGTGTGACCCTAAGCAAGTCACTTGACCTGCCTGTGCTCCAATTAGAAAAACTAGAGAAGTGTAACTAATTTTATCATGAATGTTGTAAATCGCCTTGGATAAAGACATAAGCAAAATAAGTAAATGATGCAGTACAGAAATAAAAAACATGACACTTGAAAAAACGCATTTTTTCTTTTCTTTGCTTTCCACTGCGTTTGTTGATTTGCTAGGCTCTTATTTTTTGGTCGCTGTCTCAGGTCAGTTACAGGTTTCGCAGACACGCGGATATACCTGCGGTCAACTAGTGGCCATACACCACTAATCTTGTTGTTTTGTCACGCTGTTGAATTAGTTCAAAGCAGAATACCTTTACAGCAGGTGTAACAAATATCTAAGTGGCAGGGTTTATGAATGGATATCAGATACAGCCCACTGGTGTAGCTGAGAATGTGCAAGTATTGAGGTGGTGTTCGGAGACAACAATACTGAATTCAAATGAGGTTCTTCTGGGCGTGCATTCTTTATTGTACTGTAATTAGCCAAACATACCAGCTCTTAGTGCGGGTCTTTCAGTTTTCCTTCTTCCCACTTTTACACGCATTACACTTCTCCATAGAAAGTAAAAGCAGTTGTATGCATAAAACACGGATTCTTCAAAACTTATAAGTAGGAGGAGGAGGTTGGGAGCACGCGTTGATATACGGTATATAGCCGCACCCACCCCACGACGAACCGCCTGATGATCCCAATTTAGGACGCAAGTGCACTCAGGCAACAGGTGACACCTCAACGACACAGTAGTTCGAATGGAATGGAATAGAAGAACACAGAAAATATTTATTTTAAATGTTTAATTATTTGAACAAATCATCCATCCATCTTATTCTGTGCAGGATCGCTGGAGCCAATGCCTGCAAGCATCGGGCAACAACACAGGAATAATCACTGAGACTGGGTGCTAGATTATCGTGGGGTAAAAAGAGACACAAACATATGCTAGAGACAATTTAGCATTACTAGTTCACCTAACCTGCATCTCTTTTGACACCGAAGCACCTTGGCGAAATCCACGAGGAGAACATTCACAGTCAGCAACACTCACGGAACACCCGGGACCTCAACCCCTTACTGCGAGGCAGCAGCACTATCTCTGCGTGACTGTGCCTCACACGTTTAATTTTTAACAGCATAAAATATTTAAACAAAGTGAACAATTCATCTATAAAATGTTACACTACAAATTTATCGATTTCAGCATTAAAATTACACAATCTTAAGTATAAATCGCAGTTTTCCAAATACTCGCGAAGTTGCCATAAAATGCACATTTTGTATGGTGACGACTGCCTGTGAGTATAGGGTCTGTGCAAGAAGATGACTGTTTAAGAAGCATTAAGTATATTAATGCCTAGGTCTTGGAGAACTTAGATTACGAATGATTGAATGTGCTACTTTAGTTAGGATGGGGTTTGAGAAACAGCAGTAAATGTACGATTTCAATATGGAGTTTATGGCGATTTTAGCGATGGCATGCTTTCAGAAAGAGCAACTCAAGATATACACAATCTCCCTTTAAACCCGTTTAAAATGATATATGACATACACAAACTAACCTTTAATCGTTTAGTGTATTCCTAGACAGACTTGTTTGTGCTTTTTCCGTAGTTTTCTTCAGTTTTCAGAAGTCCCAATCGTACATACGTACGGAAGTTAAACTTGTGAGAGAAAAACAAGGGTCGAGAATAAAGTCAACATGTGACTTTAATCTGGAAATGTCGAGAATAAAGTAAAGTCGAGAATAAAGTCAGCATGTCGACTTTAATCTCGGCGTAAATGTCGAGAATAAAGTGGAAATGTCGAGAATAAAGTCAGCATGTCGACTTTAATCTCGACATTTAGATTTTTTTTTTCTTCGCTGTGTCCGTATTTTTTTTTTTCACAGTGGCCCTAATACGCTTCCGTACAACATGAAGCACAACTATTTGAATCAAGTTAAACTTTTTCAAAACTTCACATTTTAATATCCAATTCTTATTATAGTACTTTTCTAATTTACCAAATGCTCGCACTTCTTCTAATTGTCTATATTTACGTTAATTACGCTTTCTTGATAATTTTACGAAATCCTACTGCTGCAAGGAAGGAAACCCATGCCAACTAAAAGTACTTAAATCATGGTATTAAATTTATTTTTAGAAATTATGTCACTTGAGCTACGTTAATGCTTTTCTGGATATATTTTTATAATATATTCTTTCTCTGATCTTTAATTTATATTGTCTTAAATAACTGCTTTGGCTTTCATATATTTATTTGCTGTACCTCCTAACAGTGACAGCGCTCGATAAAAATCTTCTCAATGTGTCTTCCATGAAGAAATGCTTTGGTTACAAAATCTCACTCACAGTCGTTATGTGCTTGATTACTTTATTGTATCTCCTGGTACCCACTATTTGGGTCCGGAGCTTCGCTCGCATTCACGCTTGTCTCCTGAACTGTGGCTTATTTTACTACCACTAAGAAATAACAGCTTATGCAGTCACTCACACAATCATTCATTCCTTATTCGAGGGTGGGGCAATTAAAATATATATATATGTCTGGCTATACTTCACCTAGCTGCTTTTGCTATTTAATGATTCAATCCTAATTACTATTTTTCATTGTTATTTCTAATTTGGTCACAAAATCAGTTTCATCCACTATACTCAAATGCTCTTCCTGTCCCGTTTCTTTCTTTTCTCCTAATTCTTCCCCCTTATTTGTCACCGTTATTTGTACTTTAAATTTTCCTTTTCCTTCTATCAGGAAAACATATGACACACCTAAAGGTAGTGTCAATGAGATTTCACCCCCTATCTCTCCGTTCCCAAAGCACCAACTTGCTCTTTCTAATATGTTTCTTTTCATTGCTTCCCCATAAACACTTGCATTATGTTCAGGTCCGCTTCCCTCTTATATTCTATTTGTTTGCTAACATCTTCTGTTTTATGATTTTTATGTGCTCTATCATTTCTTTGCACAGTTCCAGGTTAAATGAACCTTTTCGGGGCCAGCGGTTTTGAAAACGTTTTTTTCTCTTATGCCATTTTTGAGATGATTTTTCAATACGATGTTTGTGGAGGGGGTCGTTACACCCCAATTTATCCACGGGCAACTCGCTCGCACTCATTTTAACTCCCTGTAGCCGTGGGTTTCCTATCGCCAATCTTAATTTTGATTTCCTATTTAAATTAGGTTTGATTTCACACAGGACCTTTCTTGTTCCATAGATTTTGCTGCCTAACTTTTCCACCACTTACAACCACAGTAATAAATCTTGTACTATCCTTCTCCTGAGTGTCAACCTTCCAGTATTTACACAGCACTCTTCCTGTAATTCGATCTACAGCTCCTGCTATTTTTCTTGTTTCTCCTCAATAATCTGCAATATTTTTATTTCTCCTCCACTCTTACGTATATATTTATCTATTTATAGCACTGTTCTTTTATTCTCCTTCGAACACACATTGTAAAAATGTTCGATCCTATTCTGTCTTCTTTATTTCACAACTTATATCTTCCGAATAATATTTTCTCCATACACGTCTCCAAATGGTATATAAAGGTCAAAACTATATAGTATATCTAAACAAAAGACCTCTTTCTCTATTCCTTACGAGTGTCTTAGCTCTACACTTCCTCCTTTCATTCTGTGATATCTATTTACAGCTACTTTTATACGCTTAGGTTTCTATATTCTCTTAATCCATATAGTTTATTTTATACATAAAAGTTACACCCCAAAATCAATACTCAATCACACTTTTTAGCACCTAGTGTACTAATCCCTAATGCCCGTTTTGCCCTGAAATAGTTTTTGTACCTCTGTACCATTCATTCTTCTCCAATCTGCACCTGTGTGCTTCACTCGCGCGACGCTTTTAAACGCCATCGCATTCTGCACCTGTATGTGCTTCAACAATTGCCGCAACGCTTTTTTCTAAAAAAGCGCTCCATTCACAAAGCTAACCTATCCAAAGGTAAAAAAAATTTAAATAAAAATGATAAAATAATAAACAAAAAGTTCTATTCCTTATCTGTCACTTAAAACTAGCACACTCACTCCACCTGTTCCATCGAGCAGCCCTTCCCCTTGCTCTCCCTATTGGCAAGCTGGAAGCGGTACCTAAACAGGAATTTCGCCTACCATGTCAGACCCTGTCTCTACTCCAGGCGTTAATGATAGGCCTCCAATCGCACCTGAACTGACTTTCTTATTGCGGCACAATCAGAAGGAATTGCTGTTAGCTTTTCCCAAAGATTGGCTCCCTCTCGAGACAAGCAGGAATTTTACGACATCTCACCTGTCTCACTGGCGAACATACAGCCACAGCAAGTGATGCCAGCTCAGAATTTACACCTATCTATACTCGGAAAGCCGTCGTTATTTATAACTTTAGTATACTCTCGGTTCGCCGTTACTAGGGCAACCTTCAGGATTTCAACACTACCCGTTACAATACAGTTCCCTGACTCGTCTGGGTCAGAGCGCCCGACTCGCCTGGGCGAGCTCCATCGCTCTCCTGGGACGGAACCATATTAAGTACTGCACCTGACATTCATTCAATCACACTCATATTAGTTGTACAACCTTCACACATTCCATTAAGTCTGTCTGCTCATCCTTTATTCATACCTGTTCGTTTTAGAAAGGCCAAATGCTGCTTGTCTCCGTTGGAGGGGCAGATGCTCTCTGAAACTTTACACAAATTAGTTTAGCGAAAATATTGCTTAACTTACAGTATAGGTGGCCACCAACTGTGCGCGTTTCGTAGAGCATTGCCCCTGGCTCTGGATTCACGCAGCTGCCTTATTAGTCTATCATGTCGGAAGGTCACCAATATGTCGTGGCGAAAAATTCATCATCAGAAGGCTTTTACCTAAAAATAAAGACTATTAGGACTCGAGATAGACAGGCAGAGTTTTAAGGCTTTTTACAATAAATCAACAACACGGACTCAACCCAATTCGCGAATGTGATTGAGCGACGATCATTACAGCCATTGAAGTTTTTATAACAATTTCTTATCATTTTTGTTCATTCAATTAGCACATTCTGCACCTGGTTTGCTATCCATTGTTCCTCTTGGTGTCTGTTTGGCTTATTTTGATTGCTCTAAGACTGGGTGGATGGTTTCCTCCCAGTAACTCCTTTGTCTACCCT
This sequence comes from Polypterus senegalus, assembly GCF_016835505.1. Classification (NCBI taxonomy): domain Eukaryota; kingdom Metazoa; phylum Chordata; class Cladistia; order Polypteriformes; family Polypteridae; genus Polypterus; species Polypterus senegalus. Next base: position 47,988 of record NW_024382631.1, read on the forward strand.
CTACTACTGTCCGGCTGGACCTTGAGTTTCCATGGGAACCCTTATTATCTCCCTACTTTTCCTATTACTGGCCCCTTATGGAATTTGTCATCTTTCTATGCTGTTCCATTTTCTCTAACTGGCTAAGGCTTCAATTCCATATATGGGTTTCCTCTTAAGCCTTCCAAACTTTTACAATAGTGACCTGAAGCTTTTAAGCTTTAATTAAAAAGAAGTATAGTATGTGCTTTCATTTGATTATTGCGTGGCATGCTTGATTTGTCTTAATTTCTACACTAAAGTTAATTGCTAATATATTCTTATAATATTTTTTGCTAATGCCTGCATTTACTAAGATTTTCTCTTCATGCATTAGGTCAGCGTGACCCTGCTTACAGTAAAAGTCTTTCTGCTTATTCAGCAACCCAGCTGCTGTTAGAGGCCTCTTCTCTATGTTATCTCTTCCTAGCCTTAAATCACTGGTGTTCTCAAACTCTTATCCTGTCCAAAACTGGTTTCGCTGTATCAATTAGCTGTTCTTTTCTTTACTTTGGAAATTTTAATGTAAGCCTATAAAATAATGCAATATAACTGATTTTTAGTTAACTATTTGCTTAACATTCTAATTTATGCTTAATCTAATGTTTTAGAAGCTTTTAATTACTTTTTATGACTCTATATGTTAATTTTGCTATTCTCTTATGCTAATAAAAAAATTTTCCTTCTACAAGAACTGAACCTGGCAAGTCTGGGAGATGAACTGCTGTATAACTACAGTATATAAATATAATACCCGTCAATGTGTAAAATTGCCTAGAAAATCTACAAAATGTCGAAAAAGGTTTGTCAAAGTATAAAACAATTAAAATTTCAGACATTTACTAGGCATTCTACAATGCCAAAAAGCACACTGGCAAGTCATTCTGTGCAATGCCTAGGTATTATGGAATTATCTACTTTGCCTAGGGAAACTATATAGCATTTTAAAGTAACACAGACATTTCATGCTTTGCCTCAAAATGTCACACATTCTATATAATACCTACTTTTCAAATATTGCCAGTAACATATATATTAGTCACTCAGCATATTTAGATTACACAATATTTGATCATGTCTTTCCAAGATTGCTTACTGTCCTCTGTCATTACCCTGGGTTTAACTCAGCTATTGCATGACTCAATAACCTTAATAACATCTTAACACTAGAATCCCTGAAGCCCACAAAAAAAATCGTAATTCAGGGCCACCTTAAATTCCCTCGCACCTCCTCATCAGCGTCTTTGTTTTTCAAATGTGTCAATCAGCACTGGCAGCAAGCACCTTGCTATCCCATCCCCTGCCAAGGCAGCTGAAATCAAGTCAGATGCAAAATTCTCCAAGCTCAAGTCTCTTTATTTGGGAGTTAGGTGTAGGATGACAAGAAACTCAAGGTAAGAAATTGTGAACCCATAACTAAAACAGAATTTTTTTTATGTTGTAATAATGACAAAATGCAAATTTGAAAATTTTAATGTGTGAATACTGAAGTCCAGATATCAAATACTTTCACAAAGGTACAACAAAACAAGTGCTCCTTCATTCAAGTATATAACTGAAGAAAAGAAATTATTCAATATTCATGTTGCTGTCAATATGAAAAAACAAAAGCCGATTTATCAATTGCATGGGTTTGTTAGAGTTAAGAGCAGCTGCCTCTAAATCAAGAGGTTGCAGATTTGATCCTGAGTCCCCCATTTACAGCCTGAAGAAAACACCCACTGAGTGCAACTGGCTGCACCCTTTCTGGTCCAGAAGAATTAGAAGGACGACCACCCAAAGGGGAGGCGTCTTTGACCAAGGAGACAATCTAGAGAGAGAACCTCCTTATAAGAGTGTACTTTAGATAGATAGATAGATAGATAGATAGATAGATAGATAGATAGATAGATAGATAGATAGATAGATAGATAGATAGATAGATAGATAGAAGATAGATAGATACTTTATTAATCCCAAGGGAAATAAGAATCAGCAGCAGTATACTGATACAAAAATAAAACAATATTAATTAATAGTAATAAAATCA